>NW_027189349.1:0-2500 GCF_040958095.1 Procambarus clarkii
CTCCATGACTCCACACTGCCAACCCACCTGTTTTGATAAGTTTTCACATAGATGGTACACCGTAGGCACTTCCGGCCACTCCCACGTCTGCTTGGTGTATTCACGGTGAATATGGTTGAGTCTTGGTACGGTGAGGCCAAGATGTCTCAGGGTAATGGCTGAGAAGGCAGCAGCTCCTCCGCCACACGTCCGTCCCCTAGGCCTCTCCCCCATATATATATAGAACACTAATATATAATATTAGTGTTCAGTGAGAGACCACAAGGTCTCCTCTGAATACTTTAATGGATTTAATACAGGGATGAAGAGGCGGAACAGGGGGAGAGGTGCAGGTGAAACAGGGATGAAGAGGGGGAACAGAGGGAGTGGTGCAGGTGAAACAGGGATGAAGAGGGGGAACAGGGGGAGTGGTGCAGGTGAAACTGGGATGAAGAGGGGGGAACAGGGGGAGTGGTGCAGGTGAAACAGGGATGAAGAGGTGGAACAAGGGGAGTTGTACAGGTGAAAAAGGGATGAAGTGGGAGTGAAGGAGGTGCAGGAAGGGGGGCAGAGAGTATGATGTAGGAGGGAGGGAGGACGATGGGAAGGGATGGCGGCGGGAGGGAAGACTACATGATGGGTAAGAAGGGAAGGTGAGTGAACGAAGGGAAGGACTAGCAACGGGAGGGAGGAAAAACAGAGTGACGGCGAGGAAAAAAGGGCGAGAGTGATAAGCGGCGGAAGGAATGAGAACGAAGGGATGGATCTGCGGCGAGAGGGAAGACGATGGGAAGGCCGGGATGGGATAGGGGCGGGAGTGGGAAGGGCAGAAAGATGGAGGATGAGCAGGTTTATGAGAGGGAGGAAAAGGGAAGGAGAAGGTGCCAGAACGAGAGGAGGGAGTTTGGTAGTAAAATAGGAGAGGGAGTGGGGAGGGTGTTGATAGATAATTATGATAAGCAGCTTGTAAAATCGTTGATTTGATTTGAGATTTGTAAAATCTCTTTATGTATGTACCTTTGCCTAAATAAAAATTATTATTATTATTATTATTATTATAAATGTATAGATTAATGGAAAATTTATATAGGTAGATAGATGGATGGATATATTGATTGCTAAATATATATATTGGCGGATAGACGGATGCATAGATGAGTTGATGGACGGAAAGACAGATGACTATATGGATGGATAGAAAGATGAGTTGATGGACGGATACATGGATAGATAGATGTATATAATGATAAATGGTTGTTTTAATGGGAAGATAAATTGACGGATTGACAGATATAAGTAGATAGATAGATGGATACATTGATGGATACATTTGTGCTAGGTGAACAGTCGAATCAGGTTAAAGAATATCTTTCGATTTGCTATTGCATCAACCGGGATTCGATCGGGGACCATTAGGATTACAACCATCGAACTCACTTCATTTAGACGCTACGCCTCCAGTTTGTGTGTGTGTGTGTGTGTGTGTGTGTGTGTGTGTGTGTGTGTGTGTGTGTGTGTGTGTGTGTGTGTGTGTGTGTGTGTGTGTGTGTGTGTATGTGTGTGTGTGTGTGTGTGTGTTTGTGTGTTTGTTAGTTAGAGAGAAATAGATGTAGTAGATATAAAAGAGGATAAATACAGTTATTTGATAGGCGGGGTCCAAGAGCTAATAACTCGATTCTGCAGATACATATAGTAAATAAAAGGATAAAACACACACACACACACACACACACACACACACACACTAGTTGATAATGGACTGTTTTGTGTTCGTATCCATGTGTACTATTGTCATGACCGACAGACACGTGAAGCTATATGTGTTTATTTGTACCTGTAATTAAACTGACATGTGTACGGTAATTATCTGTATGTGTCCATTTTAAAGGTACATATTAGTGAATGTTTATTTATGTAAATTGATTGACATATGTACGTATGCGCGCGTTTAGTGATACTGTAATTTATAGGGTTAACATGTATACGTTTGAATGACATAGTTTCCCATTAATGTCACATTTTTTGTTACTGTTTCGCTGTTCACTCTCCCTCTCTGACCCCCGTCGACTAATTGTGCTCACGTGTGTTTGTTCAAGGTACGGTAACCATTGGCTATAATTATAATATACCCAATAATTTGCAACTATTTGCAAACAAACATTTCTAAAGAACATCTATGTTTCTGATAAATATTCTTTTTCCTAACATACATGTAAATCACACAGTACCTAACCTCAGTCAGAAACACTTTTCTTACTATCTCTCACAACGGCTTTTGCATATATATCCTATCTTAATAAATTCATAATTTAAATTCATAACTGGCAACCCTCTTCCAGCGCCTTAAAGGCCACCAAACATCATTCTTTTCCATTAACCTCTCCCAAATTATCTTTTGCACCAATACACACACTAGGGGGCTTTATAGCTGAGAGGACAGCGCTCTCGACTCGTAATCTTAGGGTCAAAGTTCGATCCCCCGGTGATGGAGCAAACGAAAATCAGCAGAGTTTCATTCATT
>NW_027189349.1:15000-62500 GCF_040958095.1 Procambarus clarkii
ATTTATATTGGTAGATAGATGGATGGATACATTGATTGCTAAATATATATATTGACGGATAGACGGATGCATAGATGAGTTGATGGACGGAAAGACAGATGACTATATGGATGGATAGAAAGATGAGTTGATGGACGGATACATGGATAGATAGATATATATAATGATAAATGGTTGGTTTAATGGGAAGATAGATTGATGGATTGACAGATATAAGTAGATAGATAGATGGATACATTGATGGACACATTTGTGCTAGGTGAACAGTCGAATCAGGTTAAAGAATATCTTTCGATTTGCTATTGCATCAACCGGGATTCTATCGGGGACCATTAGGATTATAACCATCGAACTCTCTCTATTTAGACGCTACGCCTCCAGTTTGTGTGTGTGTGTGTGTGTGTGTGTGTGTATGTGTGTGTGTGTGTGTGTATGTGTGTGTGTGTGTGTGTGTTTGTGTGTGTGTTAGAGAGAAATAGATGTAGTAGATATAATAGAGGATAAATACATTTATTTGATAGGCGGGGTCCAAGAGCTAATAACTCGATTTTGCAGATACATATAGTAAATATAAGGATAAAACACACACACACACACACACACACACACACACACACACACACACACACACACACACACACACACACACACACTAGTTGATAATGGACTGTTTTGTGTTCGTATCCATGTGTACTATTGTCATGACCGACAGACACGTGAAGCTATATGTGTTTATGTGTACCTGTAATTAAACTGACATGTATACGGTAATTATCTGTATGCGTCCATTTTAAAGGTACATATTAGTGAATGTTTATTTATGTAAATTAATTGACATATGTACGTATGCGCGCATTTAGTGTTACTGTAATTTATATGGTTAACATGTATACGTTTGAATGACATAGTTTCCCATTATTGTCACATTTTTTGTTACTGTTTCGCTGTTCACTCTCACTCTCTGACCCCCGTCGACTAATTGTGCTCACGTGTGTTTGTTAAAGGTACGGTAACCATTGGCTTTTTACCCAATAATTTGCAACTATTTGCAAACAAACATTTCTAAAGAACATCTATGTTTCAGATAAATATTCTTTTTCCTAACATACATGTAAATCACACAGTACCTAACCTCAGTCAGAAACACTTTTCTTACTATCTCTCACAACGGCTTTTGCATATATATCCTATCTTAATAAATTTATAATTTAAATTCATAACTGGCAACCCTCTTCCAGCGCCATAAAGGCCACCAAACATCATTCTTTTCCATTAACCTCTCCCAAATTATCTTTTGCACCAATACACACACTAGGGGGCTTTATAGCTGAGTGGACAGCGCTCTCGACTCGTAATCCTAGGGTCAAAGTTCGATCCCCCGGTGAAGGCGCCAACGAAAATCAGCAGAGTTTCATTCATTCATCATGATCCTCTTACCTAGCAGTACATAGGTATTTGGGCATTAGACTCCTGTTACGGGCTGCTTCCTGGGTGTGTGTATGTGGAATTTTTTTTTTATTAGCTAGTAAAAATTGATTGATTCACAGTTGAGAGGCGGGCCGAAAGAGCAGAGCTCAACCCTCGCAAGAACAA
The DNA here is from genome assembly GCF_040958095.1 of Procambarus clarkii. NCBI lineage: Eukaryota > Metazoa > Arthropoda > Malacostraca > Decapoda > Cambaridae > Procambarus > Procambarus clarkii. Next base: position 16,594 of record NW_027189349.1, read on the forward strand.
CTAGGTGAACACAACAAGATAAATACTAACTAACCACGATCTCGTATAATCTACTACACACGCTACCACCTCCCCCAGTACCTCCCCACCTCCCCCCACTCCCTAAATCACTCTACCTAAGTCATTAAAAATATAAAACAAATCAATTAATACACAAAAAATACTAACTATAAATAAAGGAACCAAATTTTAAACATACAGCGACTCCAGCGTGGTCTAGTCGGAGGAGAACGTGTTCTCATCTGGATAGATTGCGATCGAGCCTGTCGGAACGGTTGTGTAACTGCAGGGCACAAATATTTGTGTGTGTCCCCTCCTGTAGCTGCCTCTGTTTCAACAGGTTCCCTGGATAGCTGGAATTGGCCTCGCCCTAGGAAAGTGGGGAAGGGGTGAAATCCGTTGGGCCCACGGATGGATACCTTGGATCCATAGACCTAGGGTAGGTCTAATCACCTGGGATTCGAACCCACGGTGGGAATAAGGGAGGAGATTTGGGGGAGGAGGGGACACAAATGGTTCCTGGAACCAAACCTTACATAAATCCGGACACTCACACACACACACACACACCCTTATCCAAACAATCACAGGGACACTCACACACACACATCCATAGACTGTGATAAGGGAGACCATCTGAGGGGACACAGATGGCCTCCTGAACCCACAGATGTAACCGGACACATAATCATCCGGACACTCACAGGGACACCCACACTCACCCGGACACTCACAGTGACACTCACACTGACACACATCCATAGACACAAACTGTGATAAGGGAGACCATCTTTGGGGACACAGATGGCCTCCTGGACCCACAGGTTCCATATCCACAGGCTCAGATCAATATTTAAATATACATATATATTTATATATATAAAATTTTTAAAGAAAATACACACACACACACACACACACACACACACACACACACACACACACACATATATATATATATATATATATATATATATATATATATATATATATATATATATATATATATATATATATATATGTATATATAAATATATTAACAATAAGTAAATACATGACGAACTAAAAATCGAATCATAACAATTATTAAATGAATGAAAATATAATAAAAAATAATCAATTGAATAAAAAAAATAAAAAAATGTCAATGACACGTAAAGGAATAAAAATATTTTATTCATAATTATTATAATACAATATATATATATATATATATATATATATATATATATATATATATATATATATATATATATATATATATATACATATATATATATAAATATACATATATTTATATATATATATATATAGATTTTTTTTTAAACCTAGAAGGGGTACCACCTCTAGTGCAAGTGTAGGGACCCATAGCCTTGGAGAAGAAAATAAAGAATACTCAGAGAAGACCTTGTGGATCCTCACTGACCACCTTGATATTTTCTTCTCTTCTCTAATATATATATATATATATATATATATATATATATATATATATATATATATATATATATATATATATATATATATATTTATATATATATATATATATATATATATATATATATATATATATATATATATATATATATATATATATATATATATATATATATATATATATATATATATAACAATATATGGCTTGGGAACAAGATTGAATGGTCCCCAAGCCAATATGCAATTGAAAACTCCACACTCATGAAGGATTCGAACCCAGACAGTCAGGAGAGCTCTTCGTCCCAAAGAGGGGGGGAACAGGGGGAGTGGTGCAGGTAAAACAGGGATGAAGAGGGGGAACAGGGGGAGTGTTGCAGGTGAAACAGGCATGAGGAGGGGGAACAGGGGGAGAGGTGCAGGTGAAACAGGGATGAAGAGGGGGAACAGGGGGAGAGGTGCAGGTTAAACTGGGATGAAGAGGGGGAACAGGGGGGGTGGTGCAGGTGAAACAGGGATGAAGAGGCGGAACAGGGGGAGAGGTGCAGGTGAAACTGGGATGAAGAGGGGGAACAGGGGGTGTGGTGCAGGTGAAACAGGGATGAAGAGGCGGAACAGGGGGAGAGGTGCAGGTGAAACTGGGATGAAGAGGGGGAACAAGGGAGTTGTACAGGTGAAAAAGGGATGAAGTGGGAGTGAAGGAGGTGCAGGAAGGGGGGCAGAGAGTGTGATGTAGGAGGGAGGGAGGACGATGGGAAGGGATGGCGGCGGGAGGGAAGACTGCATGATGGGTAAGAAGGGAAGGTGAGTGAACGAAGGGAAGGACTAGCAACGGGAGGGAGGAAAAACAGAGGGAAGGGCGAGAGTGAGAAGCGGCGGAAGGAATGAGAACGAAGGGATGGATCTGCGGCGAGAGGGAAGACGATGGGAAGGGCGGGATGGGATAGGGGCGGGAGTGGGAAGGGCAGAAAGATGGAGGATGAGCAGGTTTATGAGAGGGAGGAAAAGGGAAGGAGAAGGTGCTAGAACGAAAGGAGGGAGTTTGGTAGTAAAATAGGAGAGGGAGTGGGTTGGGTGTTGATAGTTGGTTATGATAAATGGATAGATTAATGGAAAATTTATATTGGTAGATAGATGGATGGATACATTGATTGCTAAATATATATATTGACGGATAGACGGATGCATAGATGAGTTGATGGACGGAAAGACAGATGACTATATGGATGGATAGAAAGATGAGTTGATGGACGGATACATGGATAGATAGATATATATAATGATAAATGGTTGATTTAATGGGAAGATAGATTGATGGATTGACAGATATAAGTAGATAGATAGATGGATACATTGATGGAAACATTTGTGCTAGGTGAACAGTCGAATCAGGTTAAAGAATATCTTTCGATTTGCTATTGCATCAACCGGGATTCTATCGGGGACCATTAGGATTATAACCATCGAACTCTCTCTATTTAGACGCTACGCCTCCAGTTTGTGTGTGTGTGTGTGTGTGTGTGTATGTGTGTGTGTGTGTGTGTGTTTGTGTGTGTGTTAGAGAGAAATAGATGTAGTAGATATAAAAGAGGATAAATACATTTATTTGATAGGCGGGGTCCAAGAGCTAATAACTCGATTTTGCAGATACATATAGTAAATATAAGGATAAAACACACACACACACACACACACACACACACACACACACACACACACACACACACACACACACACACACACACACACTAGTTGATAATGGACTGTTTTGTGTTCGTATCCATGTGTACTATTGTCATGACCGACAGACACGTGAAGCTATATGTGTTTATGTGTACCTGTAATTAAACTGACATGTGTACGGTAATTATCTGTATGCGTCCATTTTAAAGGTACATATTAGTGAATGTTTATTTATGTAAATTGATTGACATATGTACGTATGCGCGCATTTAGTGTTACTGTAATTTATATGGTTAACATGTATACGTTTGAATGACATAGTTTCCCATTATTGTCACATTTTTTGTTACTGTTTCGCTGTTCACTCTCACTCTCTGACCCCCGTCGACTAATTGTGCTCACGTGTGTTTGTTAAAGGTACGGTAACCATTGGCTTTTTACCCAATAATTTGCAACTATTTGCAAACAAACATTTCTAAAGAACATCTATGTTTCAGATAAATATTCTTTTTCCTAACATACATGTAAATCACACAGTACCTAACCTCAGTCAGAAACACTTTTCTTACTATCTCTCACAACGGCTTTTGCATATATATCCTATCTTAATAAATTTATAATTTAAATTCATAACTGGCAACCCTCTTCCAGCGCCATAAAGGCCACCAATCATCATTCTTTTCCATTAACCTCTCCCAAATTATCTTTTGCACCAATACACACACTAGGGGGCTTTATAGCTGAGTGGACAGCGCTCTCGACTCGTAATCCTAGGGTCAAAGTTCGATCCCCCGGTGAAGGCGCCAACGAAAATCAGCAGAGTTTCATTCATTCATGATGATCCTCTTACATAGCAGTACATAGGTACTTGGGCATTAGACTCCTGTTACGGGCTGCTTCCTGGGTGTGTGTATGTGGAATTTTTTTTTATTAGCTAGTAAAAATTGATTGATTCACAGTTGAGAGGCGGGCCGAAAGAGCAGAGCTCAACCCTCGCAAGAACAACTAGGTGAACACAACAAGATAAATACTAACTAACCACGATCTCGTATAATCTACTACACACGCTACCACCTCCCCCAGTACCTCCCCACCTCCCCCCACTCCCTAAATCACTCTACCTAAGTCATTAAAAATATAAAACAAATCAATTAATACACAAAAAATACTAACTATAAATAAAGGAACCAAATTTTAAACATACAGCGACTCCAGCGTGGTCTAGTCGGAGGAGAACGTGTTCTCATCTGGATAGATTGCGATCGAGCCTGTCGGAACGGTTGTGTAACTGCAGGGCACAATTATTTGTGTGTGTCCCCTCCTGTAGCTGCCTCTGTTTCAACAGGTTCCCTGGATAGCTGGAATTGGCCTGGCCCTAGGAAAGTGGGGAAGGGGTGAAATCCGTTGGGCCCACGGATGGATACCTTGGATCCATAGACCTAGGGTAGGTCTAATCACCTGGGATTCGAACCCACGGTGGGAATAAGGGAGGAGATTTGGGGGAGGAGGGGACACAAATGGTTCCTGGAACCAAACCTCACATAAATCCGGACACTCACACACACACACACACACACACACCCTTATCCAAACAATCACAGGGACACTCACACACACACATCCATAGACTGTGATAAGGGAGACCATCTGAGGGGACACAGATGGCCTCCTGAACCCACAGATGTAACCGGACACATAATCATCCGGACACTCACATGGACACCCACACTCACCCGGACACTCACAGCGACACTCACACTGACATACATCCATAGACACAAACTGTGATAAGGGAGACCATCTGAGGGGACACAGATGGCCTCCTGGACCCACAGGTTCCATATCCACAGGCTCAGATCAATATTTAAATATACATATATATTTATATATATAAAATTTTTAAAGAAAATACACACACACACACACACATATATATATATATATATATATATATATATATATATATATATATATATATATATATATATATATATATATATATATATATATATATATATATATATATATATATATACATACATATATATATATATATATATATATATATATATATATATATATATATGTATATATATATATATATATGTATATATAAATATATTAACAATAAGTAAATACATGACGAACTAAAAATCGAATCATAACAATTATTAAATGAATGAAAATATAATAAAAAATAATCAATTGAATAAAAAAAATAAAAAAATGTCAATGACACATAAAGGAATAAAAATATTTTATTCATAATTATTGTAATACAATATATATATATATATATATATATATATATATATATATATATATATATATATATATATATATACATATATATATATAAATATACATATATTTATATATATATATATATAGATTTTTTTTTAAACCTAGAAGGGGTACCACCTCTAGTGCAAATGTAGGGACCCATAGCCTTGGAGAAGAAAATAAAGAGTACTCAGAGAAGACCTTGTGGATCCTCACTGACCACCTTGATATTTTCTTCTCTTCTCTAATATATATATATATATATATATATATATATATATATATGTATATATATATATATATATATATATATATATATATATATATATATATATATATATATATATATATATATATATATATATATATATATATAACAATATATGGCTTGGGAACAAGATTGAATGGTCCCCAAGCCAATATGCAATTGAAAACTCCACACTCATGAAGGATTCGAACCCAGACAGTCAGGAGAGCTCTTCGTCCCAAAGAGGGGGGGAACAGGGGGAGTGGTGCAGGTAAAACAGGGATGAAGAGGGGGAACAGGGGGAGTGTTGCAGGTGAAACAGGCATGAGGAGGGGGAACAGGGGGAGAGGTGCAGGTGAAACAGGAATGAAGAGGGGGAACAGGGGGAGAGGTGCAGGTTAAACTGGGATGAAGAGGGGGAACAGGGGGGGTGGTGCAGGTGAAACAGGGATGAAGAGGCGGAACAGGGGGAGAGGTGCAGGTGAAACTGGGATGAAGAGGGGGAACAGGGGGAGTGGTGCAGGTGAAACAGGGATGAAGAGGCGGAACAGGGGGAGAGGTGCAGGTGAAACTGGGATGAAGAGGGGGGAACAGGGGGAGTGGTGCAGGTGAAACAGGGATGAAGAGGGGGAACAAGGGAGTTGTACAGGTGAAAAAGGGATGAAGTGGGAGTGAAGGAGGTGAAGGAAGGGGGGCAGAGAGTGTGATGTAGGAGGGAGGGAGGACGATGGGAAGGGATGGCGGCGGGAGGGAAGACTACATGATGGGTAAGAAGGGAAGGTGAGTGAACGAAGGGAAGGACTAGCAACGGGAGGGAGGAAAAACAGAGGGAAGGGCGAGAGTGAGAAGCGGCGGAAGGAATGAGAACGAAGGGATGGATCTGCGGCGAGAGGGAAGACGATGGGAAGGGCGGGATGGGATAGGGGCGGGAGTGGGAAGGGCAGAAAGATGGAGGATGAGCAGGTTTATGAGAGGGAGGAAAAGGGAAGGAGAAGGTGCTAGAACGAAAGGAGGGAGTTTGGTAGTAAAATAGGAGAGGGAGTATGGTGGGTGTTGATAGTTGGTTATGATAAATGGATAGATTAATGGAAAATTTATATTGGTAGATAGATGGATGGATACATTGATTGCTAAATATATATATTGACGGATAGACGGATGCATAGATGAGTTGATGGACGGAAAGACAGATGACTATATGGATGGATAGAAAGATGAGTTGATGGACGGATACATGGATAGATAGATATATATAATGATAAATGGTTGGTTTAATGGGAAGATAGATTGATGGATTGACAGATATAAGTAGATAGATAGATGGATACATTGATGGACACATTTGTGCTAGGTGAACAGTCGAATCAGGTTAAAGAATATCTTTCGATTTGCTATTGCATCAACCGGGATTCTATCGGGGACCATTAGGATTATAACCATCGAACTCTCTCTATTTAGACGCTACGCCTCCAGTTTGTGTGTGTGTGTGTGTGTGTGTATGTGTGTGTGTGTGTGTGTGTGTTTGTGTGTGTGTTAGAGAGAAATAGATGTAGTAGATATAAAAGAGGATAAATACATTTATTTGATAGGCGGGGTCCAAGAGCTAATAACTCGATTTTGCAGATACATATAGTAAATATAAGGATAAAACACACACACACACACATACACACACACACACACACACACACACACACACACACACACACACACACACACACTAGTTGATAATGGACTGTTTTGTGTTCGTATCCATGTGTACTATTGTCATGACCGACAGACACGTGAAGCTATATGTGTTTATGTGTACCTGTAATTAAACTGACATGTGTACGGTAATTATCTGTATGCGTCCATTTTAAAGGTACATATTAGTGAATGTTTATTTATGTAAATTGATTGACATATGTACGTATGCGCGCATTTAGTGTTACTGTAATTTATATGGTTAACATGTATACGTTTGAATGACATAGTTTCCCATTATTGTCACATTTTTTGTTACTGTTTCGCTGTTCACTCTCACTCTCTGACCCCCGTCGACTAATTGTGCTCACGTGTGTTTGTTAAAGGTACGGTAACCATTGGCTTTTTACCCAATAATTTGCAACTATTTGCAAACAAACATTTCTAAAGAACATCTATGTTTCAGATAAATATTCTTTTTCCTAACATACATGTAAATCACACAGTACCTAACCTCAGTCAGAAACACTTTTCTTACTATCTCTCACAACGGCTTTTGCATATATATCCTATCTTAATAAATTTATAATTTAAATTCATAACTGGCAACCCTCTTCCAGCGCCATAAAGGCCACCAAACATCATTCTTTTCCATTAACCTCTCCCAAATTATCTTTTGCACCAATACACACACTAGGGGGCTTTATAGCTGAGTGGACAGCGCTCTCGACTCGTAATCCTAGGGTCAAAGTTCGATCCCCCGGTGAAGGCGCCAACGAAAATCAGCAGAGTTTCATTCATTCATCATGATCCTCTTACCTAGCAGTACATAGGTATTTGGGCATTAGACTCCTGTTACGGGCTGCTTCCTGGGTGTGTGTATGTGGAATTTTTTTTTTATTAGCTAGTAAAAATTGATTGATTCACAGTTGAGAGGCGGGCCGAAAGAGCAGAGCTCAACCCTCGCAAGAACAACTAGGTGAACACAACAAGATAAATACTAACTAACCACGATCTCGTATAATCTACTACACACGCTACCACCTCCCCCAGTACCTCCCCACCTCCCCCCACTCCCTAAATCACTCTACCTAAGTCATTAAAAATATAAAACAAATCAATTAATACACAAAAAATACTAACTATAAATAAAGGAACCAAATTTTAAACATACAGCGACTCCAGCGTGGTCTAGTCGGAGGAGAACGTGTTCTCATCTGGATAGATTGCGATCGAGCCTGTCGGAACGGTTGTGTAACTGCAGGGCACAAATATTTGTGTGTGTCCCCTCCTGTAGCTGCCTCTGTTTCAACAGGTTCCCTGGATAGCTGGAATTGGCCTCGCCCTAGGAAAGTGGGGAAGGGGTGAAATCCGTTGGGCCCACGGATGGATACCTTGGATCCATAGACCTAGGGTAGGTCTAATCACCTGGGATTCGAACCCACGGTGGGAATAAGGGAGGAGATTTGGGGGAGGAGGGGACACAAATGGTTCCTGGAACCAAACCTTACATAAATCCGGACACTCACACACACACACACACACCCTTATCCAAACAATCACAGGGACACTCACACACACACATCCATAGACTGTGATAAGGGAGACCATCTGAGGGGACACAGATGGCCTCCTGAACCCACAGATGTAACCGGACACATAATCATCCGGACACTCACAGGGACACCCACACTCACCCGGACACTCACAGTGACACTCACACTGACACACATCCATAGACACAAACTGTGATAAGGGAGACCATCTTTGGGGACACAGATGGCCTCCTGGACCCACAGGTTCCATATCCACAGGCTCAGATCAATATTTAAATATACATATATATTTATATATATAAAATTTTTAAAGAAAATACACACACACACACACACACACACACACACACACACATATATATATATATATATATATATATATATATATATATATATATATATATGTATATATAAATATATTAACAATAAGTAAATACATGACGAACTAAAAATCGAATCATAACAATTATTAAATGAATGAAAATATAATAAAAAATAATCAATTGAATAAAAAAAATAAAAAAATGTCAATGACACATAAAGGAATAAAAATATTTTATTCATAATTATTATAATACAATATATATATATATATATATATATATATATATATATATATATATATGTCGTACCTAGTAGCCAGAACTCACTTCTCAGCCTACTATGCAAGGCCCGATTTGCCTAATAAGCCAAGTTTTCATGAATTAATGTTTTTTCGTCTACCTAACCTACCTAACCTAACCTAACTTAGCTTTTTTTGGCTACCTAACCTAACATTACCTATAAAGATAGGTTAGGTTAGGTTAGGTAGGGTTGGTTAGGTTCGATCATATATCTACGTTAATTTTAAATCCAATAAAAATTTTTTTACCTCATACATAATGAAATGGGTAGCTTTATCATTTCTTAAGAAAAAAATAGAGAAAATATAATAATTCAGGAAAACTTGGCTTATTAGGCAAATCGGGCCTTGCATAGTAGGCTGAGAAGTGAGTTCTGGCTACTAGGTACGACATATATATATATATATATATATATATATATATATATATATATATATATATATATATATATATATACATATATATATATAAATATACATATATTTATATATATATATATATATAGATTTTTTTTTAAACCTAGAAGGGGTACCACCTCTAGTGCAAGTGTAGGGACCCATAGCCTTGGAGAAGAAAATAAAGAATACTCAGAGAAGACCTTGTGGATCCTCACTGACCACCTTGATATTTTCTTCTCTTCTCTAATATATATATATATATATATATATATATATATATATATATATATATATATATATATATATATATATATATATATATATATATATATTTATATATATATATATATATATATATATATATATATATATATATATATATATATATATATATATATATAACAATATATGGCTTGGGAACAAGATTGAATGGTCCCCAAGCCAATATGCAATTGAAAACTCCACACTCATGAAGGATTCGAACCCAGACAGTCAGGAGAGCTCTTCGTCCCAAAGAGGGGGGGAACAGGGGGAGTGGTGCAGGTAAAACAGGGATGAAGAGGGGGAACAGGGGGAGTGTTGCAGGTGAAACAGGCATGAGGAGGGGGAACAGGGGGAGAGGTGCAGGTGAAACAGGGATGAAGAGGGGGAACAGGGGGAGAGGTGCAGGTTAAACTGGGATGAAGAGGGGGAACAGGGGGGGTGGTGCAGGTGAAACAGGGATGAAGAGGCGGAACAGGGGGAGAGGTGCAGGTGAAACTGGGATGAAGAGGGGGAACAGGGGGTGTGGTGCAGGTGAAACAGGGATGAAGAGGCGGAACAGGGGGAGAGGTGCAGGTGAAACTGGGATGAAGAGGGGGAACAAGGGAGTTGTACAGGTGAAAAAGGGATGAAGTGGGAGTGAAGGAGGTGCAGGAAGGGGGGCAGAGAGTGTGATGTAGGAGGGAGGGAGGACGATGGGAAGGGATGGCGGCGGGAGGGAAGACTGCATGATGGGTAAGAAGGGAAGGTGAGTGAACGAAGGGAAGGACTAGCAACGGGAGGGAGGAAAAACAGAGGGAAGGGCGAGAGTGAGAAGCGGCGGAAGGAATGAGAACGAAGGGATGGATCTGCGGCGAGAGGGAAGACGATGGGAAGGGCGGGATGGGATAGGGGCGGGAGTGGGAAGGGCAGAAAGATGGAGGATGAGCAGGTTTATGAGAGGGAGGAAAAGGGAAGGAGAAGGTGCTAGAACGAAAGGAGGGAGTTTGGTAGTAAAATAGGAGAGGGAGTGGGTTGGGTGTTGATAGTTGGTTATGATAAATGGATAGATTAATGGAAAATTTATATTGGTAGATAGATGGATGGATACATTGATTGCTAAATATATATATTGACGGATAGACGGATGCATAGATGAGTTGATGGACGGAAAGACAGATGACTATATGGATGGATAGAAAGATGAGTTGATGGACGGATACATGGATAGATAGATATATATAATGATAAATGGTTGATTTAATGGGAAGATAGATTGATGGATTGACAGATATAAGTAGATAGATATATGGATACATTGATGGACACATTTGTGCTAGGTGAACAGTCGAATCAGGTTAAAGAATATCTTTCGATTTGCTATTGCATCAACCGGGATTCTATCGGGGACCATTAGGATTATAACCATCGAACTCTCTCTATTTAGACGCTACGCCTCCAGTTTGTGTGTGTGTGTGTGTGTGTGTGTATGTGTGTGTGTGTGTGTGTGTTTGTGTGTGTGTTAGAGAGAAATAGATGTAGTAGATATAAAAGAGGATAAATACATTTATTTGATAGGCGGGGTCCAAGAGCTAATAACTCGATTTTGCAGATACATATAGTAAATATAAGGATAAAACACACACACACACACACACACACACACACACACACACACACACACACACACTAGTTGATAATGGACTGTTTTGTGTTCGTATCCATGTGTACTATTGTCATGACCGACAGACACGTGAAGCTATATGTGTTTATGTGTACCTGTAATTAAACTGACATGTGTACGGTAATTATCTGTATGCGTCCATTTTAAAGGTACATATTAGTGAATGTTTATTTATGTAAATTGATTGACATATGTACGTATGCGCGCATTTAGTGTTACTGTAATTTATATGGTTAACATGTATACGTTTGAATGACATAGTTTCCCATTATTGTCACATTTTTTGTTACTGTTTCGCTGTTCACTCTCACTCTCTGACCCCCGTCGACTAATTGTGCTCACGTGTGTTTGTTAAAGGTACGGTAACCATTGGCTTTTTACCCAATAATTTGCAACTATTTGCAAACAAACATTTCTAAAGAACATCTATGTTTCAGATAAATATTCTTTTTCCTAACATACATGTAAATCACACAGTACCTAACCTCAGTCAGAAACACTTTTCTTACTATCTCTCACAACGGCTTTTGCATATATATCCTATCTTAATAAATTTATAATTTAAATTCATAACTGGCAACCCTCTTCCAGCGCCATAAAGGCCACCAATCATCATTCTTTTCCATTAACCTCTCCCAAATTATCTTTTGCACCAATACACACACTAGGGGGCTTTATAGCTGAGTGGACAGCGCTCTCGACTCGTAATCCTAGGGTCAAAGTTCGATCCCCCGGTGAAGGCGCCAACGAAAATCAGCAGAGTTTCATTCATTCATGATGATCCTCTTACATAGCAGTACATAGGTACTTGGGCATTAGACTCCTGTTACGGGCTGCTTCCTGGGTGTGTGTATGTGGAATTTTTTTTTATTAGCTAGTAAAAATTGATTGATTCACAGTTGAGAGGCGGGCCGAAAGAGCAGAGCTCAACCCTCGCAAGAACAACTAGGTGAACACAACAAGATAAATACTAACTAACCACGATCTCGTATAATCTACTACACACGCTACCACCTCCCCCAGTACCTCCCCACCTCCCCCCACTCCCTAAATCACTCTACCTAAGTCATTAAAAATATAAAACAAATCAATTAATACACAAAAAATACTAACTATAAATAAAGGAACCAAATTTTAAACATACAGCGACTCCAGCGTGGTCTAGTCGGAGGAGAACGTGTTCTCATCTGGATAGATTGCGATCGAGCCTGTCGGAACGGTTGTGTAACTGCAGGGCACAAATATTTGTGTGTGTCCCCTCCTGTAGCTGCCTCTGTTTCAACAGGTTCCCTGGATAGCTGGAATTGGCCTGGCCCTAGGAAAGTGGGGAAGGGGTGAAATCCGTTGGGCCCACGGATGGATACCTTGGATCCATAGACCTAGGGTAGGTCTAATCACCTGGGATTCGAACCCACGGTGGGAATAAGGGAGGAGATTTGGGGGAGGAGGGGACACAAATGGTTCCTGGAACCAAACCTCACATAAATCCGGACACTCACACACACACACACACACACACCCTTATCCAAACAATCACAGGGACACTCACACACACACATCCATAGACTGTGATAAGGGAGACCATCTGAGGGGACACAGATGGCCTCCTGAACCCACAGATGTAACCGGACACATAATCATCCGGACACTCACATGGACACCCACACTCACCCGGACACTCACAGTGACACTCACACTGACATACATCCATAGACACAAACTGTGATAAGGGAGACCATCTGAGGGGACACAGATGGCCTCCTGGACCCACAGGTTCCATATCCACAGGCTCAGATCAATATTTAAATATACATATATATTTATATATATAAAATTTTTAAAGAAAATACACACACACACACACACATATATATATATATATATATATATATATATATATATATATATATATATATATATATATATATATATATATATATATATATATATATATATATATACATACATATATATATATATATATATATATATATATATATATATATATATATATATGTATATATATATATATATATGTATATATAAATATATTAACAATAAGTAAATACATGACGAACTAAAAATCGAATCATAACAATTATTAAATGAATGAAAATATAATAAAAAATAATCAATTGAATAAAAAAAATAAAAAAATGTCAATGACACATAAAGGAATAAAAATATTTTATTCATAATTATTGTAATACAATATATATATATATATATATATATATATATATATATATATATATATATATATATATATATATATATATATATACATATATATATATAAATATACATATATTTATATATATATATATATAGATTTTTTTTTAAACCTAGAAGGGGTACCACCTCTAGTGCAAATGTAGGGACCCATAGCCTTGGAGAAGAAAATAAAGAGTACTCAGAGAAGACCTTGTGGATCCTCACTGACCACCTTGATATTTTCTTCTCTTCTCTAATATATATATATATATATATATATATATATATGTATATATATATATATATATATATATATATATATATATATATATATATATATATATATATATATATATATATATATATATATATAACAATATATGGCTTGGGAACAAGATTGAATGGTCCCCAAGCCAATATGCAATTGAAAACTCCACACTCATGAAGGATTCGAACCCAGACAGTCAGGAGAGCTCTTCGTCCCAAAGAGGGGGGGAACAGGGGGAGTGGTGCAGGTAAAACAGGGATGAAGAGGGGGAACAGGGGGAGTGTTGCAGGTGAAACAGGCATGAGGAGGGGGAACAGGGGGAGAGGTGCAGGTGAAACAGGAATGAAGAGGGGGAACAGGGGGAGAGGTGCAGGTTAAACTGGGATGAAGAGGGGGAACAGGGGGGGTGGTGCAGGTGAAACAGGGATGAAGAGGCGGAACAGGGGGAGAGGTGCAGGTGAAACTGGGATGAAGAGGGGGAACAGGGGGAGTGGTGCAGGTGAAACAGGGATGAAGAGGCGGAACAGGGGGAGAGGTGCAGGTGAAACTGGGATGAAGAGGGGGGAACAGGGGGAGTGGTGCAGGTGAAACAGGGATGAAGAGGGGGAACAAGGGAGTTGTACAGGTGAAAAAGGGATGAAGTGGGAGTGAAGGAGGTGAAGGAAGGGGGGCAGAGAGTGTGATGTAGGAGGGAGGGAGGACGATGGGAAGGGATGGCGGCGGGAGGGAAGACTACATGATGGGTAAGAAGGGAAGGTGAGTGAACGAAGGGAAGGACTAGCAACGGGAGGGAGGAAAAACAGAGGGAAGGGCGAGAGTGAGAAGCGGCGGAAGGAATGAGAACGAAGGGATGGATCTGCGGCGAGAGGGAAGACGATGGGAAGGGCGGGATGGGATAGGGGCGGGAGTGGGAAGGGCAGAAAGATGGAGGATGAGCAGGTTTATGAGAGGGAGGAAAAGGGAAGGAGAAGGTGCTAGAACGAAAGGAGGGAGTTTGGTAGTAAAATAGGAGAGGGAGTATGGTGGGTGTTGATAGTTGGTTATGATAAATGGATAGATTAATGGAAAATTTATATTGGTAGATAGATGGATGGATACATTGATTGCTAAATATATATATTGACGGATAGACGGATGCATAGATGAGTTGATGGACGGAAAGACAGATGACTATATGGATGGATAGAAAGATGAGTTGATGGACGGATACATGGATAGATAGATATATATAATGATAAATGGTTGGTTTAATGGGAAGATAGATTGATGGATTGACAGATATAAGTAGATAGATAGATGGATACATTGATGGACACATTTGTGCTAGGTGAACAGTCGAATCAGGTTAAAGAATATCTTTCGATTTGCTATTGCATCAACCGGGATTCTATCGGGGACCATTAGGATTATAACCATCGAACTCTCTCTATTTAGACGCTACGCCTCCAGTTTGTGTGTGTGTGTGTGTGTGTGTATGTGTGTGTGTGTGTGTGTGTGTTTGTGTGTGTGTTAGAGAGAAATAGATGTAGTAGATATAAAAGAGGATAAATACATTTATTTGATAGGCGGGGTCCAAGAGCTAATAACTCGATTTTGCAGATACATATAGTAAATATAAGGATAAAACACACACACACACACATACACACACACACACACACACACACACACACACACACACACACACACACACACACACTAGTTGATAATGGACTGTTTTGTGTTCGTATCCATGTGTACTATTGTCATGACCGACAGACACGTGAAGCTATATGTGTTTATGTGTACCTGTAATTAAACTGACATGTGTACGGTAATTATCTGTATGCGTCCATTTTAAAGGTACATATTAGTGAATGTTTATTTATGTAAATTGATTGACATATGTACGTATGCGCGCATTTAGTGTTACTGTAATTTATATGGTTAACATGTATACGTTTGAATGACATAGTTTCCCATTATTGTCACATTTTTTGTTACTGTTTCGCTGTTCACTCTCACTCTCTGACCCCCGTCGACTAATTGTGCTCACGTGTGTTTGTTAAAGGTACGGTAACCATTGGCTTTTTACCCAATAATTTGCAACTATTTGCAAACAAACATTTCTAAAGAACATCTATGTTTCAGATAAATATTCTTTTTCCTAACATACATGTAAATCACACAGTACCTAACCTCAGTCAGAAACACTTTTCTTACTATCTCTCACAACGGCTTTTGCATATATATCCTATCTTAATAAATTTATAATTTAAATTCATAACTGGCAACCCTCTTCCAGCGCCATAAAGGCCACCAAACATCATTCTTTTCCATTAACCTCTCCCAAATTATCTTTTGCACCAATACACACACTAGGGGGCTTTATAGCTGAGTGGACAGCGCTCTCGACTCGTAATCCTAGGGTCAAAGTTCGATCCCCCGGTGAAGGCGCCAACGAAAATCAGCAGAGTTTCATTCATTCATCATGATCCTCTTACCTAGCAGTACATAGGTATTTGGGCATTAGACTCCTGTTACGGGCTGCTTCCTGGGTGTGTGTATGTGGAATTTTTTTTTTATTAGCTAGTAAAAATTGATTGATTCACAGTTGAGAGGCGGGCCGAAAGAGCAGAGCTCAACCCTCGCAAGAACAACTAGGTGAACACAACAAGATAAATACTAACTAACCACGATCTCGTATAATCTACTACACACGCTACCACCTCCCCCAGTACCTCCCCACCTCCCCCCACTCCCTAAATCACTCTACCTAAGTCATTAAAAATATAAAACAAATCAATTAATACACAAAAAATACTAACTATAAATAAAGGAACCAAATTTTAAACATACAGCGACTCCAGCGTGGTCTAGTCGGAGGAGAACGTGTTCTCATCTGGATAGATTGCGATCGAGCCTGTCGGAACGGTTGTGTAACTGCAGGGCACAAATATTTGTGTGTGTCCCCTCCTGTAGCTGCCTCTGTTTCAACAGGTTCCCTGGATAGCTGGAATTGGCCTCGCCCTAGGAAAGTGGGGAAGGGGTGAAATCCGTTGGGCCCACGGATGGATACCTTGGATCCATAGACCTAGGGTAGGTCTAATCACCTGGGATTCGAACCCACGGTGGGAATAAGGGAGGAGATTTGGGGGAGGAGGGGACACAAATGGTTCCTGGAACCAAACCTTACATAAATCCGGACACTCACACACACACACACACACCCTTATCCAAACAATCACAGGGACACTCACACACACACATCCATAGACTGTGATAAGGGAGACCATCTGAGGGGACACAGATGGCCTCCTGAACCCACAGATGTAACCGGACACATAATCATCCGGACACTCACAGGGACACCCACACTCACCCGGACACTCACAGTGACACTCACACTGACACACATCCATAGACACAAACTGTGATAAGGGAGACCATCTTTGGGGACACAGATGGCCTCCTGGACCCACAGGTTCCATATCCACAGGCTCAGATCAATATTTAAATATACATATATATTTATATATATAAAATTTTTAAAGAAAATACACACACACACACACACACACACACACACACACATATATATATATATATATATATATATATATATATATATATATATATATATATATATATATGTATATATAAATATATTAACAATAAGTAAATACATGACGAACTAAAAATCGAATCATAACAATTATTAAATGAATGAAAATATAATAAAAAATAATCAATTGAATAAAAAAAATAAAAAAATGTCAATGACACATAAAGGAATAAAAATATTTTATTCATAATTATTATAATACAATATATATATATATATATATATATATATATATATATATATATATATATATATATATATATATATATATATATATACATATATATATATAAATATACATATATTTATATATATATATATATAGATTTTTTTTTAAACCTAGAAGGGGTACCACCTCTAGTGCAAGTGTAGGGACCCATAGCCTTGGAGAAGAAAATAAAGAATACTCAGAGAAGACCTTGTGGATCCTCACTGACCACCTTGATATTTTCTTCTCTTCTCTAATATATATATATATATATATATATATATATATATATATATATATATATATATATATATATATATATATATATATATATATATATTTATATATATATATATATATATATATATATATATATATATATATATATATAACAATATATGGCTTGGGAACAAGATTGAATGGTCCCCAAGCCAATATGCAATTGAAAACTCCACACTCATGAAGGATTCGAACCCAGACAGTCAGGAGAGCTCTTCGTCCCAAAGAGGGGGGGAACAGGGGGAGTGGTGCAGGTAAAACAGGGATGAAGAGGGGGAACAGGGGGAGTGTTGCAGGTGAAACAGGCATGAGGAGGGGGAACAGGGGGAGAGGTGCAGGTGAAACAGGGATGAAGAGGGGGAACAGGGGGAGAGGTGCAGGTTAAACTGGGATGAAGAGGGGGAACAGGGGGGGTGGTGCAGGTGAAACAGGGATGAAGAGGCGGAACAGGGGGAGAGGTGCAGGTGAAACTGGGATGAAGAGGGGGAACAGGGGGTGTGGTGCAGGTGAAACAGGGATGAAGAGGCGGAACAGGGGGAGAGGTGCAGGTGAAACTGGGATGAAGAGGGGGAACAAGGGAGTTGTACAGGTGAAAAAGGGATGAAGTGGGAGTGAAGGAGGTGCAGGAAGGGGGGCAGAGAGTGTGATGTAGGAGGGAGGGAGGACGATGGGAAGGGATGGCGGCGGGAGGGAAGACTGCATGATGGGTAAGAAGGGAAGGTGAGTGAACGAAGGGAAGGACTAGCAACGGGAGGGAGGAAAAACAGAGGGAAGGGCGAGAGTGAGAAGCGGCGGAAGGAATGAGAACGAAGGGATGGATCTGCGGCGAGAGGGAAGACGATGGGAAGGGCGGGATGGGATAGGGGCGGGAGTGGGAAGGGCAGAAAGATGGAGGATGAGCAGGTTTATGAGAGGGAGGAAAAGGGAAGGAGAAGGTGCTAGAACGAAAGGAGGGAGTTTGGTAGTAAAATAGGAGAGGGAGTGGGTTGGGTGTTGATAGTTGGTTATGATAAATGGATAGATTAATGGAAAATTTATATTGGTAGATAGATGGATGGATACATTGATTGCTAAATATATATATTGACGGATAGACGGATGCATAGATGAGTTGATGGACGGAAAGACAGATGACTATATGGATGGATAGAAAGATGAGTTGATGGACGGATACATGGATAGATAGATATATATAATGATAAATGGTTGATTTAATGGGAAGATAGATTGATGGATTGACAGATATAAGTAGATAGATATATGGATACATTGATGGACACATTTGTGCTAGGTGAACAGTCGAATCAGGTTAAAGAATATCTTTCGATTTGCTATTGCATCAACCGGGATTCTATCGGGGACCATTAGGATTATAACCATCGAACTCTCTCTATTTAGACGCTACGCCTCCAGTTTGTGTGTGTGTGTGTGTGTGTGTGTATGTGTGTGTGTGTGTGTGTGTTTGTGTGTGTGTTAGAGAGAAATAGATGTAGTAGATATAAAAGAGGATAAATACATTTATTTGATAGGCGGGGTCCAAGAGCTAATAACTCGATTTTGCAGATACATATAGTAAATATAAGGATAAAACACACACACACACACACACACACACACACACACACACACACACACACACACACACTAGTTGATAATGGACTGTTTTGTGTTCGTATCCATGTGTACTATTGTCATGACCGACAGACACGTGAAGCTATATGTGTTTATGTGTACCTGTAATTAAACTGACATGTGTACGGTAATTATCTGTATGCGTCCATTTTAAAGGTACATATTAGTGAATGTTTATTTATGTAAATTGATTGACATATGTACGTATGCGCGCATTTAGTGTTACTGTAATTTATATGGTTAACATGTATACGTTTGAATGACATAGTTTCCCATTATTGTCACATTTTTTGTTACTGTTTCGCTGTTCACTCTCACTCTCTGACCCCCGTCGACTAATTGTGCTCACGTGTGTTTGTTAAAGGTACGGTAACCATTGGCTTTTTACCCAATAATTTGCAACTATTTGCAAACAAACATTTCTAAAGAACATCTATGTTTCAGATAAATATTCTTTTTCCTAACATACATGTAAATCACACAGTACCTAACCTCAGTCAGAAACACTTTTCTTACTATCTCTCACAACGGCTTTTGCATATATATCCTATCTTAATAAATTTATAATTTAAATTCATAACTGGCAACCCTCTTCCAGCGCCATAAAGGCCACCAAACATCATTCTTTTCCATTAACCTCTCCCAAATTATCTTTTGCACCAATACACACACTAGGGGGCTTTATAGCTGAGTGGACAGCGCTCTCGACTCGTAATCCTAGGGTCAAAGTTCGATCCCCCGGTGAAGGCGCCAACGAAAATCAGCAGAGTTTCATTCATTCATGATGATCCTCTTACCTAGCAGTACATAGGTACTTGGGCATTAGACTCCTGTTACGGGCTGCTTCCTGGGTGTGTGTATGTGGAATTTTTTTTTTATTAGCTAGTAAAAATTGATTGATTCACAGTTGAGAGGCGGGCCGAAAGAGCAGAGCTCAACCCTCGCAAGAACAACTAGGTGAACACAACAAGATAAATACTAACTAACAACGATCTCGTATAATCTACTACACACGCTACCACCTCCCCCAGTACCTCCCCACCTCCCCCCACTCCCTAAATCACTCTACCTAAGTCATTAAAAATATAAAACAAATCAATTAATACACAAAAAATACTAACTATAAATAAAGGAACCAAATTTTAAACATACAGCGACTCCAGCGTGGTCTAGTCGGAGGAGAACGTGTTCTCATCTGGATAGATTGCGATCGAGCCTGTCGGAACGGTTGTGTAACTGCAGGGCACAAATATTTGTGTGTGTCCCCTCCTGTAGCTGCGTCTGTTTCAACAGGTTCCCTGGATAGCTGGAATTGGCCTGGCCCTAGGAAAGTGGGGAAGGGGTGAAATCCGTTGGGCCCACGGATGGATACCTTGGATCCATAGACCTAGGGTAGGTCTAATCACCTGGGATTCGAACCCACGGTGGGAATAAGGGAGGAGATTTGGGGGAGGAGGGGACACAAATGGTTCCTGGAACCAAACCTTACATAAATCCGGACACTCACACACACACACACACACCCTTATCCAAACAATCACAGGGACACTCACACACACACATCCATAGACTGTGATAAGGGAGACCATCTGAGGGGACACAGATGGCCTCCTGAACCCACAGATGTAACCGGACACATAATCATCCGGACACTCACAGGGACACCCACACTCACCCGGACACTCACAGTGACACTCACACTGACACACATCCATAGACACAAACTGTGATAAGGGAGACCATCTGAGGGGACACAGATGGCCTCCTGGACCCACAGGTTCCATATCCACAGGCTCAGATCAATATTTAAATATACATATATATTTATATATATAAAATTTTTAAAGAAAATACACACACACACACACACACACATATATATATATATATATATATATATATATATATATATATATATATATATATATATATATATATATATATATATATATATATATATATATATATGTATATATAAATATATTAACAATAAGTAAATACATGACGAACTAAAAATCGAATCATAACAATTATTAAATGAATGAAAATATAATAAAAAATAATCAATTGAATAAAAAAAATAAAAAAATGTCAATGACACATAAAGGAATAAAAATATTTTATTCATAATTATTGTAATACAATATATATATATATATATATATATATATATATATATATATATATATATATATATATATATATATATATATATATATATATATATATATATATATATATATATATAAATATATATATATATATATACATATATATATATATAAATATACATATATTTATATATATATATATAGATTTTTTTTTAAACCTAGAAGGGGTACCACCTCTAGTGCAAATGTAGGGACCCATAGCCTTGGAGAAGAAAATAAAGAGTACTCAGAGAAGACCTTGTGGATCCTCACTGACCACCTTGATATTTTCTTCTCTTCTTCTTATATATATATATATATATATATATATATATATATATATATATATATATATATATATATATATATATAACAATATATGGCTTGGGAACAAGATTGAATGGTCCCCAAGCCAATATGCAATTGAAAACTCCACACTCATGAAGGATTCGAACCCAGACAGTCAGGAGAGCTCTTCGTCCCAAAGAGGGGGGGAACAGGGGGAGTGGTGCAGGTAAAACAGGGATGAAGAGGGGGAACAGGGGGAGTGTTGCAGGTGAAACAGGCATGAGGAGGGGGAACAGGGGGAGAGGTGCAGGTGAAACAGGGATGAAGAGGGGGAACAGGGGGAGAGGTGCAGGTTAAACTGGGATGAAGAGGGGGAACAGGGGGGG
The DNA here is from genome assembly GCF_040958095.1 of Procambarus clarkii. Lineage (NCBI taxonomy): Eukaryota > Metazoa > Arthropoda > Malacostraca > Decapoda > Cambaridae > Procambarus > Procambarus clarkii. The sequence continues at coordinate 39,457 of NW_027189349.1, forward strand.
TGGTGCAGGTGAAACAGGGATGAAGAGGCGGAACAGGGGGAGAGGTGCAGGTGAAACTGGGATGAAGAGGGGGAACAGGGGGAGTGGTGCAGGTGAAACAGGGATGAAGAGGCGGAACAGGGGGAGAGGTGCAGGTGAAACTGGGATGAAGAGGGGGGAACAGGGGGAGTGGTGCAGGTGAAACAGGGATGAAGAGGGGGAACAAGGGAGTTGTACAGGTGAAAAAGGGATGAAGTGGGAGTGAAGGAGGTGCAGGAAGGGGGGCAGAGAGTGTGATGTAGGAGGGAGGGAGGACGATGGGAAGGGATGGCGGCGGGAGGGAAGACTACATGATGGGTAAGAAGGGAAGGTGAGTGAACGAAGGGAAGGACTAGCAACGGGAGGGAGGAAAAACAGAGGGAAGGGCGAGAGTGAGAAGCGGCGGAAGGAATGAGAACGAAGGGATGGATCTGCGGCGAGAGGGAAGACGATGGGAAGGGCGGGATGGGATAGGGGCGGGAGTGGGAAGGGCAGAAAAATGGAGGATGAGCAGGTTTATGAGAGGGAGGAAAAGGGAAGGAGAAGGTGCTAGAACGAAAGGAGGGAGTTTGGTAGTAAAATAGGAGAGGGAGTGGGGTGGGTGTTGATAGTTGGTTATGATAAATGGATAGATTAATGGAAAATTTATATTGGTAGATAGATGGATGGATACATTGATTGCTAAATATATATATTGACGGATAGACGGATGCATAGATGAGTTGATGGACGGAAAGACAGATGACTATATGGATGGATAGAAAGATGAGTTGATGGACGGATACATGGATAGATAGATATATATAATGATAAATGGTTGGTTTAATGGGAAGATAGATTGATGGATTGACAGATATAAGTAGATAGATAGATGGATACATTGATGGACACATTTGTGCTAGGTGAACAGTCGAATCAGGTTAAAGAATATCTTTCGATTTGCTATTGCATCAACCGGGATTCTATCGGGGACCATTAGGATTATAACCATCGAACTCTCTCTATTTAGACGCTACGCCTCCAGTTTGTGTGTGTGTGTGTGTGTGTGTATGTGTGTGTGTGTGTGTGTGTGTTTGTGTGTGTGTTAGAGAGAAATAGATGTTGTAGATATAAAAGAGGATAAATACATTTATTTGATAGGCGGGGTCCAAGAGCTAATAACTCGATTTTGCAGATACATATAGTAAATATAAGGATAAAACACACACACACACACACACACACACACACACACACACACACACACACACACTAGTTGATAATGGACTGTTTTGTGTTCGTATCCATGTGTACTATTGTCATGACCGACAGACACGTGAAGCTATATGTGTTTATGTGTACCTGTAATTAAACTGACATGTGTACGGTAATTATCTGTATGCGTCCATTTTAAAGGTACATATTAGTGAATGTTTATTTATGTAAATTGATTGACATATGTACGTATGCGCGCATTTAGTGTTACTGTAATTTATATGGTTAACATGTATACGTTTGAATGACATAGTTTCCCATTATTGTCACATTTTTTGTTACTGTTTCGCTGTTCACTCTCACTCTCTGACCCCCGTCGACTAATTGTGCTCACGTGTGTTTGTTAAAGGTACGGTAACCATTGGCTTTTTACCCAATAATTTGCAACTATTTGCAAACAAACATTTCTAAAGAACATCTATGTTTCAGATAAATATTCTTTTTCCTAACATACATGTAAATCACACAGTACCTAACCTCAGTCAGAAACACTTTTCTTACTATCTCTCACAACGGCTTTTGCATATATATCCTATCTTAATAAATTTTTAATTTAAATTCATAACTGGCAACCCTCTTCAAGCGCCATAAAGGCCACCAAACATCATTCTTTTCCATTAACCTCTCCCAAATTATCTTTTGCACCAATACACACACTAGGGGGCTTTATAGCTGAGTGGACAGCGCTCTCGACTCGTAATCCTAGGGTCAAAGTTCGATCCCCCGGTGAAGGCGCCAACGAAAATCAGCAGAGTTTCATTCATTCATGATGATCCTCTTACCTAGCAGTACATAGGTACTTGGGCATTAGACTCCTGTTACGGGCTGCTTCCTGGGTGTGTGTATGTGGAATTTTTTTTGTATTAGCTAGTAAAAATTGATTGATTCACAGTTGAGAGGCGGGCCGAAAGAGCAGAGCTCAACCCTCGCAAGAACAACTAGGTGAACACAACAAGATAAATACTAACTAACAACGATCTCGTATAATCTACTACACACGCTACCACCTCCCCCAGTACCTCCCCACCTCCCCCCACTCCCTAAATCACTCTACCTAAGTCATTAAAAATATAAAACAAATCAATTAATACACAAAAAATACTAACTATAAATAAAGGAACCAAATTTTAAACATACAGCGACTCCAGCGTGGTCTAGTCGGAGGAGAACGTGTTCTCATCTGGATAGATTGCGATCGAGCCTGTCGGAACGGTTGTGTAACTGCAGGGCACAAATATTTGTGTGTGTCCCCTCCTGTAGCTGCCTCTGTTTCAACAGGTTCCCTGGATAGCTGGAATTGGCCTCGCCCTAGGAAAGTGGGGAAGGGGTGAAATCCGTTGGGCCCACGGATGGATACCTTGGATCCATAGACCTAGGGTAGGTCTAATCACCTGGGATTCGAACCCACGGTGGGAATAAGGGAGGAGATTTGGGGGAGGAGGGGACACAAATGGTTCCTGGAACCAAACCTTACATAAATCCGGACACTCACACACACACACACACACCCTTATCCAAACAATCACAGGGACACTCACACACACACATCCATAGACTGTGATAAGGGAGACCATCTGAGGGGACACAGATGGCCTCCTGAACCCACAGATGTAACCGGACACATAATCATCCGGACACTCACAGGGACACCCACACTCACACGGACACTCACAGTGACACTCACACTGACACACATCCATAGACACAAACTGTGATAAGGGAGACCATCTGAGGGGACACAGATGGCCTCCTGGACCCACAGGTTCCATATCCACAGGCTCAGATCAATATTTAAATATACATATATATTTATATATATAAAATTTTTAAAGAAAATACACACACACACACACACACACACACACACACACACACACACATATATATATATATATATATATATATATATATATATATATATATATATATATATATATATATGTATATATAAATATATTAACAATAAGTAAATACATGACGAACTAAAAATCGAATCATAACAATTATTAAATGAATGAAAATATAATAAAAAATAATCAATTGAATAAAAAAAATAAAAAAATGTCAATGACACATAAAGGAATAAAAATATTTTATTCATAATTATTGTAATACAATATATATATATATATATATATATATATATATATATATATATATATATATATATATATATATATATATATATATAAATATATATATATATATATACATATATATATAAATATACATATATTTATATATATATATATAGATTTTTTTTTAAACCTAGAAGGGGTACCACCTCTAGTGCAAATGTAGGGACCCATAGCCTTGGAGAAGAAAATAAAGAGTACTCAGAGAAGACCTTGTGGATCCTCACTGACCACCTTGATATTTTCTTCTCTTCTCTAATATATATATATATATATATATATATATATATATATATATATATATATATATATATATATATATAACAATATATGGCTTGGGAACAAGATTGAATGGTCCCCAAGCCAATATGCAATTGAAAACTCCACACTCATGAAGGATTCGAACCCAGACAGTCAGGAGAGCTCTTCGTCCCAAAGAGGGGGGGAACAGGGGGAGTGGTGCAGGTAAAACAGGGATGAAGAGGGGGAACAGGGGGAGTGTTGCAGGTGAAACAGGCATGAGGAGGGGGAACAATGGGAGAGGTGCAGGTGAAACAGGGATGAAGAGGGGGAACAGGGGGAGAGGTGCAGGTGAAACTGGGATGAAGAGGGGGAACAGGGGGAGTGGTGCAGGTGAAACAGGGATGAAGAGGCGGAACAGGGGGAGAGGTGAAGGTGAAACTGGGATGAAGAGGGGGGAACAGGGGGAGTGGTGCAGGTGAAACAGGGATGAAGAGGGGGAACAAGGGAGTTGTACAGGTGAAAAAGGGATGAAGTGGGAGTGAAGGAGGTGCAGGAAGGGGGGCAGAGAGTGTGATGTAGGAGGGAGGGAGGACGATGGGAAGGGATGGCGGCGGGAGGGAAGACTACATGATGGGTAAGAAGGGAAGGTGAGTGAACGAAGGGAAGGACTAGCAACGGGAGGGAGGAAAAACAGAGGGAAGGGCGAGAGTGAGAAGCGGCGGAAGGAATGAGAACGAAGGGATGGATCTGCGGCGAGAGGGAAGACGATGGGAAGGGCGGGATGGGATAGGGGCGGGAGTGGGAAGGGCAGAAAAATGGAGGATGAGCAGGTTTATGAGAGGGAGGAAAAGGGAAGGAGAAGGTGCTAGAACGAAAGGAGGGAGTTTGGTAGTAAAATAGGAGAGGGAGTGGGGTGGGTGTTGATAGTTGGTTATGATAAATGGATAGATTAATGGAAAATTTATATTGGTAGATAGATGGATGGATACATTGATTGCTAAATATATATATTGACGGATAGACGGATGCATAGATGAGTTGATGGACGGAAAGACAGATGACTATATGGATGGATAGAAAGATGAGTTGATGGACGGATACATGGATAGATAGATATATATAATGATAAATGGTTGGTTTAATGGGAAGATAGATTGATGGATTGACAGATATAAGTAGATAGATAGATGGATACATTGATGGACACATTTGTGCTAGGTGAACAGTCGAATCAGGTTAAAGAATATCTTTCGATTTGCTATTGCATCAACCGGGATTCTATCGGGGACCATTAGGATTATAACCATCGAACTCTCTCTATTTAGACGCTACGCCTCCAGTTTGTGTGTGTGTGTGTGTGTGTGTGTATGTGTGTGTGTGTGTGTGTGTGTTTGTGTGTGTGTTAGAGAGAAATAGATGTAGTAGATATAAAAGAGGATAAATACATTTATTTGATAGGCGGGGTCCAAGAGCTAATAACTCGATTTTGCAGATGCATATAGTAAATATAAGGATAAAACACACACACAAACACACACACACAAACACACACACACACACACTAGTTGATAATGGACTGTTTTGTGTTCGTATCCATGTGTACTATTGTCATGACCGACAGACACGTGAAGCTATATGTGTTTATGTGTACCTGTAATTAAACTGACATGTGTACGGTAATTATCTGTATGCGTCCATTTTAAAGGTACATATTAGTGAATGTTTATTTATGTAAATTGATTGACATATGTACGTATGCGCGCATTTAGTGTTACTGTAATTTATATGGTTAACATGTATACGTTTGAATGACATAGTTTCCCATTATTGTCACATTTTTTGTTACTGTTTCGCTGTTCACTCTCACTCTCTGACCCCCGTCGACTAATTGTGCTCACGTGTGTTTGTTAAAGGTACGGTAACCATTGGCTTTTTACCCAATAATTTGCAACTATTTGCAAACAAACATTTCTAAAGAACATCTATGTTTCAGATAAATATTCTTTTTCCTAACATACATGTAAATCACACAGTACCTAACCTCAGTCAGAAACACTTTTCTTACTATCTCTCATAACAGCTTTTGCATATATATCCTATCTTAATAAATTTATAATTTAAATTCATAACTGGCAACCCTCTTCAAGCGCCATAAAGGCCACCAAACATCATTCTTTTCCATTAACCTCTCCCAAATTATCTTTTGCACCAATACACACACTAGGGGGCTTTATAGCTGAGTGGACAGCGCTCTCGACTCGTAATCCTAGGGTCAAAGTTCGATCCCCCGGTGAAGGCGCCAACGAAAATCAGCAGAGTTTCATTCATTCATGATGATCCTCTTACCTAGCAGTACATAGGTACTTGGGCATTAGACTCCTGTTACGGGCTGCTTCCTGGGTGTGTGTATGTGGAATTTTTTTTTTATTAGCTAGTAAAAATTGATTGATTCACAGTTGAGAGGCGGGCCGAAAGAGCAGAGCTCAACCCTCGCAAGAACAACTAGGTGAACACAACAAGATAAATACTAACTAACAACGATCTCGTATAATCTACTACACACGCTACCACCTCCCCCAGTACCTCCCCACCTCCCCCCACTCCCTAAATCACTCTACCTAAGTCATTAAAAATATAAAACAAATCAATTAATACACAAAAAATACTAACTATAAATAAAGGAACCAAATTTTAAACATACAGCGACTCCAGCGTGGTCTAGTCGGAGGAGAACGTGTTCTCATCTGGATAGATTGCGATCGAGCCTGTCGGAACGGTTGTGTAACTGCAGGGCACAAATATTTGTGTGTGTCCCCTCCTGTAGCTGCCTCTGTTTCAACAGGTTCCCTGGATAGCTGGAATTGGCCTCGCCCTAGGAAAGTGGGGAAGGGGTGAAATCCGTTGTGCCCACGGATGGATACCTTGGATCCATAGACCTAGGGTAGGTCTAATCACCTGGGATTCGAACCCACGGTGGGAATAAGGGAGGAGATTTGGGGGAGGAGGGGACACAAATGGTTCCTGGAACCAAACCTTACATAAATCCGGACACTCACACACACACACACACACCCTTATCCAAACAATCACAGGGACACTCACACACACACATCCATAGACTGTGATAAGGGAGACCATCTGAGGGGACACAGATGGCCTCCTGAACCCACAGATGTAACCGGACACATAATCATCCGGACACTCACAGGGACACCCACACTCACCCGGACACTCACAGTGACACTCACACTGACACACATCCATAGACACAAACTGTGATAAGGGAGACCATCTGAGGGGACACAGATGGCCTCCTGGACCCACAGGTTCCATATCCACAGGCTCAGATCAATATTTAAATATACATATATATTTATATATATAAAATTTTTAAAGAAAATACACACACACACACACACACACACACACACACACACACACACATATATATATATATATATATATATATATATATATATATATATATATATATATATATATATATATATATATGTATATATAAATATATTAACAATAAGTAAATACATGACGAACTAAAAATCGAATCATACCAATTATTAAATGAATGAAAATATAATAAAAAATAATCAATTGAATAAAAAAAATAAAAAAATGTCAATGACACATAAAGGAATAAAAATATTTTATTCATAATTATTGTAATACAATATATATATATATATATATATATATATATATATATATATATATATATATATATATATATATATATATATATATATATATATATAAATATATATATATATATATACATATATATATAAATATACATATATTTATATATATATATATAGATTTTTTTTTAAACCTAGAAGGGGTACCACCTCTAGTGCAAATGTAGGGACCCATAGCCTTGGAGAAGAAAATAAAGAGTACTCAGAGAAGACCTTGTGGATCCTCACTGACCACCTTGATATTTTCTTCTCTTCTCTAATATATATATATATATATATATATATATATATATATATATATATATATATATATATATATATATATATATATATATATATATATATATATATATATATATATATATATATATATATATATATATATATATATATATATATATATAACAATATATGGCTTGGGAACAAGATTGAATGGTCCCCAAGCCAATATGCAATTGAAAACTCCACACTCATGAAGGATTCGAACCCAGACAGTCAGGAGAGCTCTTCGTCCCAAAGAGGGGGGGAACAGGGGGAGTGGTGCAGGTAAAACAGGGATGAAGAGGGGGAACAGGGGGAGTGTTGCAGGTGAAACAGGCATGAGGAGGGGGAACAGGGGGAGAGGTGCAGGTGAAACAGGGATGAAGAGGGGGAACAGGGGGAGAGGTGCAGGTGAAACTGGGATGAAGAGGGGGAACAGGGGGAGTGGTGCAGGTGAAACAGGGATGAAGAGGCGGAACAGGGGGAGAGGTGAAGGTGAAACTGGGATGAAGAGGGGGGAACAGGGGGAGTGGTGCAGGTGAAACAGGGATGAAGAGGGGGAACAAGGGAGTTGTACAGGTGAAAAAGGGATGAAGTGGGAGTGAAGGAGGTGCAGGAAGGGGGGCAGAGAGTGTGATGTAGGAGGGAGGGAGGACGATGGGAAGGGATGGCGGCGGGAGGGAAGACTACATGATGGGTAAGAAGGGAAGGTGAGTGAACGAAGGGAAGGACTAGCAACGGGAGGGAGGAAAAACAGAGGGAAGGGCGAGAGTGAGAAGCGGCGGAAGGAATGAGAACGAAGGGATGGATCTGCGGCGAGAGGGAAGACGATGGGAAGGGCGGGATGGGATAGGGGCGGGAGTGGGAAGGGCAGAAAAATGGAGGATGAGCAGGTTTATGAGAGGGAGGAAAAGGGAAGGAGAAGGTGCTAGAACGAAAGGAGGGAGTTTGGTAGTAAAATAGGAGAGGGAGTGGGGTGGGTGTTGATAGTTGGTTATGATAAATGGATAGATTAATGGAAAATTTATATTGGTAGATAGATGGATGGATACATTGATTGCTAAATATATATATTGACGGATAGACGGATGCATAGATGAGTTGATGGACGGAAAGACAGATGACTATATGGATGGATAGAAAGATGAGTTGATGGACGGATACATGGATAGATAGATATATATAATGATAAATGGTTGGTTTAATGGGAAGATAGATTGATGGATTGACAGATATAAGTAGATAGATAGATGGATACATTGATGGACACATTTGTGCTAGGTGAACAGTCGAATCAGGTTAAAGAATATCTTTCGATTTGCTATTGCATCAACCGGGATTCTATCGGGGACCATTAGGATTATAACCATCGAACTCTCTCTATTTAGACGCTACGCCTCCAGTTTGTGTGTGTGTGTGTGTGTGTGTGTATGTGTGTGTGTGTGTGTGTGTGTTTGTGTGTGTGTTAGAGAGAAATAGATGTAGTAGATATAAAAGAGGATAAATACATTTATTTGATAGGCGGGGTCCAAGAGCTAATAACTCGATTTTGCAGATGCATATAGTAAATATAAGGATAAAACACACACACAAACACACACACACAAACACACACACACACACACACACTAGTTGATAATGGACTGTTTTGTGTTCGTATCCATGTGTACTATTGTCATGACCGACAGACACGTGAAGCTATATGTGTTTATGTGTACCTGTAATTAAACTGACATGTGTACGGTAATTATCTGTATGCGTCCATTTTAAAGGTACATATTAGTGAATGTTTATTTATGTAAATTGATTGACATATGTACGTATGCGCGCATTTAGTGTTACTGTAATTTATATGGTTAACATGTATACGTTTGAATGACATAGTTTCCCATTATTGTCACATTTTTTGTTACTGTTTCGCTGTTCACTCTCACTCTCTGACCCCCGTCGACTAATTGTGCTCACGTGTGTTTGTTAAAGGTACGGTAACCATTGGCTTTTTACCCAATAATTTGCAACTATTTGCAAACAAACATTTCTAAAGAACATCTATGTTTCAGATAAATATTCTTTTTCCTAACATACATGTAAATCACACAGTACCTAACCTCAGTCAGAAACACTTTTCTTACTATCTCTCACAACGGCTTTTGCATATATATCCTATCTTAATAAATTTATAATTTAAATTCATAACTGGCAACCCTCTTCCAGCGCCATAAAGGCCACCAAACATCATTCTTTTCCATTAACCTCTCCCAAATTATCTTTTGCACCAATACACACACTACGGGGCTTTATAGCTGAGTGGACAGCGCTCTCGACTCGTAATCCTAGGGTCAAAGTTCGATCCCCCGGTGAAGGCGCCAACGAAAATCAGCAGAGTTTCATTCATTCATGATGATCCTCTTACCTAGCAGTACATAGGTACTTGGGCATTAGACTCCTGTTACGGGCTGCTTCCTGGGTGTGTGTATGTGGAATTTTTTTTTATTAGCTAGTAAAAATTGATTGATTCACAGTTGAGAGGCGGGCCGAAAGAGCAGAGCTCAACCCTCGCAAGAACAACTAGGTGAACACAACAAGATAAATACTAACTAACCACGATCTCGTATAATCTACTACACACGCTACCACCTCCCCCAGTACATCCCCACCTCCCCCCACTCCCTAAATCACTCTACCTAAGTCATTAAAAATATAAAACAAATCAATTAATACACAAAAAATACTAACTATAAATAAAGGAACCAAATTTTAAACATACAGCGACTCCAGCGTGGTCTAGTCGGAGGAGAACGTGTTCTCATCTGGATAGATTGCGATCGAGCCTGTCGGAACGGTTGTGTAACTGCAGGGCACAAATATTTGTGTGTGTCCCCTCCTGTAGCTGCCTCTGTTTCAACAGGTTCCCTGGATAGCTGGAATTGGCCTGGCCCTAGGAAAGTGGGGAAGGGGTGAAATCCGTTGGGCCCACGGATGGATACCTTGGATCCATAGACCTAGGGTAGGTCTAATCACCTGGGATTCGAACCCACGGTGGGAATAAGGGAGGAGATTTGGGGGAGGAGGGGACACAAATGGTTCCTGGAACCAAACCTCACATAAATCCGGACACTCACACACACACACACACACCCTTATCCAAACAATCACAGGGACACTCACACACACACATCCATAGACTGTGATAAGGGAGACCATCTGAGGGGACACAGATGGCCTCCTGAACCCACAGATGTAACCGGACACATAATCATCCGGACACTCACAGGGACACCCACACTCACCCGGACACTCACAGTGACACTCACACTGACATACATCCATAGACACAAACTGTGATAAGGGAGACCATCTGAGGGGACACAGATGGCCTCCTGGACCCACAGGTTCCATATCCACAGGCTCAGATCAATATTTAAATATACATATATATTTATATATATAAAATTTTTAAAGAAAATACACACACACACACACACACACACACATATATATATATATATATATATATATATATATATATATATATATATATATATATATATATATATATATATATATATATATATATATATATATATATATATACATACATATATATATATATATATATATATATATATATATATATATATATATATATATATATACATACATATATATATATATATATATATATATATATATATATATATATATATATGTATATATATATATATATATGTATATATAAATATATTAACAATAAGTAAATACATGACGAACTAAAAATCGAATCATAACAATTATTAAATGAATGAAAATATAATAAAAAATAATCAATTGAATAAAAAAAATAAAAAAATGTCAATGACACATAAAGGAATAAAAATATTTTATTCATAATTATTATAATACAATATATATATATATATATATATATATATATATATATATATATATATATATATATATATATATAAATATATATATATATATATACATATATATATATATAAATATATATATATTTATATATATATATATATATATATTTTTTTAAACCTAGAAGGGGTACCACCTCTAGTGCAAGTGTAGGGACCCATAGCCTTGGAGAAGAAAATAAAGAGTACTCAGAGAAGACCTTGTGGATCCTCACTGACCACCTTGATATTTTCTTCTCTTCTCTAATATATATATATATATATATATATATATATATATATAAATATATATATATATATATATATATATATATATATATATATATATATAACAATATATGGCTTGGGAACAAGATTGAATGGTCCCCAAGCAAATATGCAATTGAAAACTCCACACTCATGAAGGATTCGAACCCAGACAGTCAGGAGAGCTCTTCGTCCCAAAGAGGGGGGGAACAGGGGGAGTGGTGCAGGTAAAACAGGGATGAAGAGGGGGAACAGGTGGAGTGTTGCAGGTGAAACAGGCATGAGGAGGGGGAACAGGGGGAGAGGTGCAGGTGAAACAGGGATGAAGAGGGGGAACAGGGAGAGAGGTGCAGGTTAAACTGGGATGAAGAGGGGGAACAGGGTGGGGTGGTGCAGGTGAAACAGGGATGAAGAGACGGAACAGGGGGAGAGGTGCAGGTGAAACTGGGATGAAGAGGGGGAACAGGGGGAGTGGTGCAGGTGAAACAGGGATGAAGAGGCGGAACAGGTGGAGAGGTGCAGGTGGAACAGGGATGAAGAGGGGGGAACAGGGGGAGTGGTGCAGGTGAAAAAGGGATGAAGAGTGGGAACAGGGGGAGAGGGTGCAAGTGAAACAGGGATGAAGAGGGGGAACAGGGGGAGTGGTGCAGGTGAAAAAGGGATGAAGAGGGGGAACAGGGGGAGAGGTGCAGGTGAAACTGGGATGAAGAGGGGGGAACAGGGGGAGAGGTGCAGGTGAAACTGGGATGAAGAGGGGGGAACAGGGGGAGTGGTGCAGGTGAAACAGGGATGAAGAGGGGGAACAGGGGGAGAGGTGCAGGTGAAACTGGGATGAAGAGGGGGGAACAGGGGGAGTGGTGCAGGTGAAACAGGGATGAAGAGGGGGAACAAGGGAGTTGTACAGGTGAAAAAGGGATGAAGTGGGAGTGAAGGAGGTGCAGGAAGGGGGGCAGAGAGTGTGATGTAGGAGGGAGGGAGGACGATGGGAAGGGATGGCGGCGGGAGGGAAGACTACATGATGGGTAAGAAGGGAAGGTGAGTGAACGAAGGGAAGGACTAGCAACGGGAGGGAGGAAAAACAGAGGGAAGGGCGAGAGTGAGAAGCGGCGGAAGGAATGAGAACGAAGGGATGGATCTGCGGCGAGAGGGAAGACGATGGGAAGGGCGGGATGGGATAGGGGCGGGAGTGGGAAGGGCAGAAAGATTGAGGATGAGCAGGTTTATGAGAGGGAGGAAAAGGGAAGGAGAAGGTGCTAGAACGAAAGGAGGGAGTTTGGTAGTAAAATAGGAAAGGGAGGGGGAGGGTGTTGATAGTTGGTTATGATAAATGGATAGATTAATGGAAAATTTATATAGGTAGATAGATGGATGGATACATTGATTGCTAAATATATATATTGACGGATAGACGGATGCATAGATGAGTTGATGGACGGAAAGACAGATGACTATATGGATGGATAGAAAGATGAGTTGAGGGACGGATACATGGATAGATAGATATATATAATGATAAATGGTTGGTTTAATGGGAAGATAGATTGATGGATTGACAGATATAAGTAGATAGATAGATGGATACATTGATGGACACATTTTTGCTAGGTGAACAGTCGAATCAGGTTAAAGAATATCTTTCGATTTGCTATTGCATCAACCGGGATTCTATCGGGGACCATTAGGATTATAACCATCGAACTCTCTCTATTTAGACGCTACGCCTCCAGTTTGTGTGTGTGTGTGTGTTTGTGTGTATGTGTGTGTGTGTGTGTGTGTTTGTGTGTGTGTTAGTTAGAGAGAAATAGATGTAGTAGATATAAAAGAGGATAAATACATTTATTTGATAGGCGAGGTCCAAGAGCTAATAACTCGATTTTGCAGATACATATAGTAAATATAAGGATAAAACACATACACACACACACACACACACACACACACACACACACACACACACACACACACACACACACACACTAGTTGATAATGGACTGTTTTGTGTTCGTATCCATGTGTACTATTGTCATGACCGACAGACACGTGAAGCTATATGTGTTTATGTGTACCTGTAATTAAACTGACATGTGTACGGTAATTATCTGTATGCGTCCATTTTAAAGGTACATATTAGTGAATGTTTATTTATGTAAATTGATTGACATATGTACGTATGCGCGCATTTAGTGTTACTGTAATTTATATGGTTAACATGTATACGTTTGAATGACATAGTTTCCCATTATTGTCACATTTTTTGTTACTGTTTCGCTGTTCACTCTCACTCTCTGACCCCCGTCGACTAATTGTGCTCACGTGTGTTTGTTAAAGGTACGGTAACCATTGGCTTTTTACCCAATAATTTGCAACTATTTGCAAACAAACATTTCTAAAGAACATCTATGTTTCAGATAAATATTCTTTTTCCTAACATACATGTAAATCACACAGTACCTAACCTCAGTCAGAAACACTTTTCTTACTATCTCTCACAACGGCTTTTGCATATATATCCTATCTTAATAAATTTATAATTTAAATTCATAACTGGCAACCCTCTTCCAGCGCCATAAAGGCCACCAAACATCATTATTTTCCATTAACCTCTCCCAAATTATCTTTTGCACCAATACACACACTACGGGGCTTTATAGCTGAGTGGACAGCGATCTCGACTCGTAATCCTAGGGTCAAAGTTCGATCCCCCGGTGAAGGCGCCAACGAAAATCAGCAGAGTTTCATTCATTCATGATGATCCTCTTACATAGCAGTACATAGGTACTTGGGCATTAGACTCCTGTTACGGGCTGCTTCCTGGGTGTGTGTATGTGGAATTTTTTTTTATTAGCTAGTAAAAATTGATTGATTCACAGTTGAGAGGCGGGCCGAAAGAGCAGAGCTCAACCCTCGCAAGAACAACTAGGTGAACACAACAAGATAAATACTAACTAACCACGATCTCGTATAATCTACTACACACGCTACCACCTCCCCCAGTACCTCCCCACCTCCCCCCACTCCCTAAATCACTCTACCTAAGTCATTAAAAATATAAAACAAATCAATTAATACACAAAAAATACTAACTATAAATAAAGGAACCAAATTTTAAACATACAGCGACTCCAGCGTGGTCTAGTCGGAGGAGAACGTGTTCTCATCTGGATAGATTGCGATCGAGCCTGTCGGAACGGTTGTGTAACTGCAGGGCACAAATATTTGTGTGTGTCCCCTCCTGTAGCTGCCTCTGTTTCAACAGGTTCCCTGGATAGCTGGAATTGGCCTGGCCCTAGGAAAGTGGGGAAGGGGTGAAATCCGTTGGGCCCACGGATGGATACCTTGGATCCATAGACCTAGGGTAGGTCTAATCACCTGGGATTCGAACCCACGGTGGGAATAAGGGAGGAGATTTGGGGGAGGAGGGGACACAAATGGTTCCTGGAACCAAACCTCACATAAATCCGGACACTCACACACACACACACACACCCTTATCCAAACAATCACAGGGACACTCACACACACACATCCATAGACTGTGATAAGGGAGACCATCTGAGGGGACACAGATGGCCTCCTGAACCCACAGATGTAACCGGACACATAATCATCCGGACACTCACAGGGACACCCACACTCACCCGGACACTCACAGTGACACTCACACTGACATACATCCATAGACACAAACTGTGATAAGGGAGACCATCTGAGGGGACACAGATGGCCTCCTGGACCCACAGGTTCCATATCCACAGGCTCAGATCAATATTTAAATATACATATATATTTATATATATAAAATTTTTAAAGAAAATACACACACACACACACACACACACACACACATATATATATATATATATATATATATATATATATATATATATATATATATATATATATATATATATATATATATATATATATACATACATATATATATATATATATATATATATATATATATATATATATATATATATATATATATATATATATACATACATATATATATATATATATATATATATATATATATATATATATATATATATATATATGTATATATATATATATATGTATATATAAATATATTAACAATAAGTAAATACATGACGAACTAAAAATCGAATCATAACAATTATTAAATGAATGGAAATATAATAAAAAATAATCAATTGAATAAAAAAAATAAAAAAATGTCAATGACACATAAAGGAATAAAAATATTTTATTCATAATTATTATAATACAATATATATATATATATATATATATATATATATATATATATATATATATATATATATATATATATATATATATATAAATATATATATATATATATATATACATATATATATATATATATAAATATATATATATTTATATATATATATATATATTTTTTTTAAACCTAGAAGGGGTACCACCTCTAGTGCAAGTGTAGGGACCCATAGCCTTGGAGAAGAAAATAAAGAGTACTCAGAGAAGACCTTGTGGATCCTCACTGACCACCTTGATATTTTCTTCTCTTCTCTAATATATATATATATATATATATATATATATATATATATATATATATATATATATATATATATATATATATATATATATATATATATATATATAACAATATATGGCTTGGGAACAAGATTGAATGGTCCCCAAGCAAATATGCAATTGAAAACTCCACACTCATGAAGGATTCGAACCCAGACAGTCAGGAGAGCTCTTCGTCCCAAAGAGGGGGGGAACAGGGGGAGTGGTGCAGGTAAAACAGGGATGAAGAGGGGGAACAGGTGGAGTGTTGCAGGTGAAACAGGCATGAGGAGGGGGAACAGGGGGAGAGGTGCAGGTGAAACAGGGATGAAGAGGGGGAACAGGGAGAGAGGTGCAGGTTAAACTGGGATGAAGAGGGGGAACAGGGTGGGGTGGTGCAGGTGAAACAGGGATGAAGAGACAGAACAGGGGGAGAGGTGCAGGTGAAACTGGGATGAAGAGGGGGAACAGGGGGAGTGGTGCAGGTGAAACAGGGATGAAGAGGCGGAACAGGGGGAGAGGTGCAGGTGGAACAGGGATGAAGAGGGGGGAACAGGGGGAGTGGTGCAGGTGAAAAAGGGATGAAGAGTGGGAACAGGGGGAGAGGGTGCAAGTGAAACAGGGATGAAGAGGGGGAACAGGGGGAGTGGTGCAGGTGAAAAAGGGATGAAGAGGGGGAACAGGGGGAGAGGTGCAGGTGAAACTGGGATGAAGAGGGGGGAACAGGGGGAGAGGTGCAGGTGAAACTGGGATGAAGAGGGGGGAACAGGGGGAGTGGTGCAGGTGAAACAGGGATGAAGAGGGGGAACAGGGGGAGAGGTGCAGGTGAAACTGGGATGAAGAGGGGGGAACAGGGGGAGTGGTGCAGGTGAAACAGGGATGAAGAGGGGGAACAAGGGAGTTGTACAGGTGAAAAAGGGATGAAGTGGGAGTGAAGGAGGTGCAGGAAGGGGGGCAGAGAGTGTGATGTAGGAGGGAGGGAGGACGATGGGAAGGGATGGCGGCGGGAGGGAAGACTACATGATGGGTAAGAAGGGAAGGTGAGTGAACGAAGGGAAGGACTAGCAACGGGAGGGAGGAAAAACAGAGGGAAGGGCGAGAGTGAGAAGCGGCGGAAGGAATGAGAACGAAGGGATGGATCTGCGGCGAGAGGGAAGACGATGGGAAGGGCGGGATGGGATAGGGGCGGGAGTGGGAAGGGCAGAAAGATTGAGGATGAGCAGGTTTATGAGAGGGAGGAAAAGGGAAGGAGAAGGTGCTAGAACGAAAGGAGGGAGTTTGGTAGTAAAATAGGAAAGGGAGGGGGAGGGTGTTGATAGTTGGTTATGATAAATGGATAGATTAATGGAAAATTTATATAGGTAGATAGATGGATGGATACATTGATTGCTAAATATATATATTGACGGATAGACGGATGCATAGATGAGTTGATGGACGGAAAGACAGATGACTATATGGATGGATAGAAAGATGAGTTGATGGACGGATACATGGATAGATAGATATATATAATGATAAATGGTTGGTTTAATGGGAAGATAGATTGATGGATTGACAGATATAAGTAGATAGATAGATGGATACATTGATGGACACATTTTTGCTAGGTGAACAGTCGAATCAGGTTAAAGAATATCTTTCGATTTGCTATTGCATCAACCGGGATTCTATCGGGGACCATTAGGATTATAACCATCGAACTCTCTCTATTTAGACGCTACGCCTCCAGTTTGTGTGTGTGTGTGTGTTTGTGTGTATGTGTGTGTGTGTGTGTGTGTTTGTGTGTGTGTTAGTTAGAGAGAAATAGATGTAGTAGATATAAAAGAGGATAAATACATTTATTTGATAGGCGAGGTCCAAGAGCTAATAACTCGATTTTGCAGATACATATAGTAAATATAAGGATAAAACACACACACACACACACACACACACACACACACACACACACACACACTAGTTGATAATGGACTGTTTTGTGTTCGTATCCATGTGTACTATTGTCATGACCGACAGACACGTGAAGCTATATGTGTTTATGTGTACCTGTAATTAAACTGACATGTGTACGGTAATTATCTGTATGCGTCCATTTTAAAGGTACATATTAGTGAATGTTTATTTATGTAAATTGATTGACATATGTACGTATGCGCGCATTTAGTGTTACTGTAATTTATATGGTTAACATGTATACGTTTGAATGACATAGTTTCCCATTATTGTCACATTTTTTGTTACTGTTTCGCTGTTCACTCTCACTCTCTGACCCCCGTCGACTAATTGTGCTCACGTGTGTTTGTTAAAGGTACGGTAACCATTGGCTTTTTACCCAATAATTTGCAACTATTTGCAAACAAACATTTCTAAAGAACATCTATGTTTCAGATAAATATTCTTTTTCCTAACATACATGTAAATCACACAGTACCTAACCTCAGTCAGAAACACTTTTCTTACTATCTCTCACAACGGCTTTTGCATATATATCCTATCTTAATAAATTTATAATTTAAATTCATAACTGGCAACCCTCTTCCAGCGCCATAAAGGCCACCAAACATCATTCTTTTCCATTAACCACTCCCAAATTATCTTTTGCACCAATACACACACTACGGGGCTTTATAGCTGAGTGGACAGCGCTCTCGACTCGTAATCCTAGGGTCAAAGTTCGATCCCCCGGTGAAGGCGCCAACGAAAATCAGCAGAGTTTCATTCATTCATGATGATCCTCTTACCTAGCAGTACATAGGTACTTGGGCATTAGACTCCTGTTACGGGCTGCTTCCTGGGTGTGTGTATGTGGAATTTTTTTTTATTAGCTAGTAAAAATTGATTGATTCACAGTTGAGAGGCGGGCCGAAAGAGCAGAGCTCAACCCTCGCAAGAACAACTAGGTGAACACAACAAGATAAATACTAACTAACCACGATCTCGTATAATCTACTACACACGCTACCACCTCCCCCAGTACCTCCCCACCTCCCCCCACTCCCTAAATCACTCTACCTAAGTCATTAAAAATATAAAACAAATCAATTAATACACAAAAAATACTAACTATAAATAAAGGAACCAAATTTTAAACATACAGCGACTCCAGCGTGGTCTAGTCGGAGGAGAACGTGTTCTCATCTGGATAGATTGCGATCGAGCCTGTCGGAACGGTTGTGTAACTGCAGGGCACAAATATTTGTGTGTGTCCCCTCCTGTAGCTGCCTCTGTTTCAACAGGTTCCCTGGATAGCTGGAATTGGCCTGGCCCTAGGAAAGTGGGGAAGGGGTGAAATCCGTTGGGCCCACGGATGGATACCTTGGATCCATAGACCTAGGGTAGGTCTAATCACCTGGGATTCGAACCCACGGTGGGAATAAGGGAGGAGATTTGGGGGAGGAGGGGACACAAATGGTTCCTGGAACCAAACCTCACATAAATCCGGACACTCACACACACACACACACACCCTTATCCAAACAATCACAGGGACACTCACACACACACATCCATAGACTGTGATAAGGGAGACCATCTGAGGGGACACAGATGGCCTCCTGAACCCACAGATGTAACCGGACACATGATCATCCGGACACTCACAGGGACACCCACACTCACCCGGACACTCACAGTGACACTCACACTGACATACATCCATAGACACAAACTGTGATAAGGGAGACCATCTGAGGGGACACAGATGGCCTCCTGGACCCACAGGTTCCATATCCACAGGCTCAGATCAATATTTAAATATACATATATATTTATATATATAAAATTTTTAAAGAAAATACACACACACACACACACATATATATATATATATATATATATATATATATATATATATATATATATATATATATATATATATATATATATATATATATATATACATATATATATATATATATATATATATATATATATATATATATATATATATATATATATATACATACATATATATATATATATATATATATATATATATATATATATATATATATATATATATATATATATATATGTATATATATATATATATATGTATATATAAATATATTAACAATAAGTAAATACATGACGAACTAAAAATCGAATCATAACAATTATTAAATGAATGAAAATATAATAAAAAATAATCAATTGAATAAAAAAAATAAAAAAATGTCAATGACACATAAAGGAATAAAAATATTTTATTCATAATTATTATAATACAATATATATATATATATATATATATATATATATATATATATATATATATATAAATATATATATATATATATATATATATATACATATATATATATATAAATATATATATATTTATATATATATATATATATTTTTTTTTTAAACCTAGAAGGGGTACCACCTCTAGTGCAAGTGTAGGGACCCATAGCCTTGGAGAAGAAAATAAAGAGTACTCAGAGAAGACCTTGTGGATCCTCACTGACCACCTTGATATTTTCTTCTCTTCTCTAATATATATATATATATATATATATATATATATATATATATATATATTTATATATATATATATATATATATATATATATATATAACAATATATGGCTTGGGAACAAGATTGAATGGTCCCAAACCAATATGCAATTGAAAACTCCACACTCATGAAGGATTCGAACCCAGACAGTCAGGAGAGCTCTTCGTCCCAAAGAGGGGGGGAACAGGGGGAGTGGTGCAGGTAAAACAGGGATGAAGAGGGGGAACAGGGGGAGTGGTGCAGGTGAAACAGGCATGAGGAGGGGGAACAGGGGGAGAGGTGCAGGTGAAACAGGGATGAAGAGGGGGAACAGGGGGAGAGGTGCAGGTTAAACTGGGATGAAGAGGGGGAACAGGGGGGGTGGTGCAGGTGAAACAGGGATGAAGAGGCGGAACAGGGGGAGAGGTGCAGGTGAAACTGGGATGAAGAGGGGGAACAGGGGGAGTGGTGCAGGTGAAACAGGGATGAAGAGGCGGAACAGGTGGAGAGGTGCAGGTGGAACAGGGATGAAGAGGGGGGAACAGGGGGAGTGGTGCAGGTGAAAAAGGGATGAAGAGTGGGAACAGGGGGAGAGGGTGCAAGTGAAACAGGGATGAAGAGGGGGAACAGGGGGAGTGGTGCAGGTGAAAAAGGGATGAAGAGGGGGAACAGGGGGAGAGGTGCAGGTGAAACTGGGATGAAGAGGGGGGAACAGGGGGAGAGGTGCAGGTGAAACTGGGATGAAGAGGGGGGAACAGGGGGAGTGGTGCAGGTGAAACAGGGATGAAGAGGGGGAACAGGGGGAGAGGTGCAGGTGAAACTGGGATGAAGAGGGGGGAACAGGGGGAGTGGTGCAGGTGAAACAGGGATGAAGAGGGGGAACAAGGGAGTTGTACAGGTGAAAAAGGGATGAAGTGGGAGTGAAGGAGGTGCAGGAAGGGGGGCAGAGAGTGTGATGTAGGAGGGAGGGAGGACGATGGGAAGGGATGGCGGCGGGAGGGAAGACTACATGATGGGTAAGAAGGGAAGGTGAGTGAACGAAGGGAAGGACTAGCAACGGGAGGGAGGAAAAACAGAGGGAAGGGCGAGAGTGAGAAGCGGCGGAAGGAATGAGAACGAAGGGATGGGTCTGCGGCAAGAGGGAAGACGATGGGAAGGGCGGGATGGGATAGGGGCGGGAGTGGGAAGGGCAGAAAGATGGAGGATGAGCAGGTTTATGAGAGGGAGGAAAAGGGAAGGAGAAGGTGCTAGAACGAAAGGAGGGAGTTTGGTAGTAAAATAGGAGAGGGAGTGGGGAGGGTGTTGATAGTTGGTTATGATAAATGGATAGATTAATGGAAAATTTATATAGGTAGATAGATGGATGGATACATTGATTGCTAAATATATATATTGACGGATAGACGGATGCATAGATGAGTTGATGGACGGAAAGACAGATGACTATATGGATGGATAGAAAGATGAGTTGATGGACGGATACATGGATAGATAGATATATATAATGATAAATGGTTGGTTTAATGGGAAGATAGATTGATGGATTGACAGATTTAAGTAGATAGATAGATGGATACATTGATGGACACATTTGTGCTAGGTGAACAGTCGAATTAGGTTAAAGAATATCTTTCGATTTGCTATTGCATCAACCGGGATTCTATCGGGGACCATTAGGATTATAACCATCGAACTCTCTCTATTTAGACGCTACGCCTCCAGTTTGTGTGTGTGTGTGTGTGTATGTGTGTGTGTGTGTGTGTGTTTGTGTGTGTGTTAGTTAGAGAGAAATAGATGTAGTAGATATAAAAGAGGATAAATACATTTATTTCATAGGCGGGGTCCAAGAGCTAATAACTCGATTTTGCGGATACATATAGTAAATATAAGGATAAAACACACACACACACACACACACACACACACACACACACACACACACACACACACACACACACACACACACACACACACACACTAGTTAATAATGGACTGTTTTGTGTTCGTATCCATGTGTACTATTGTCATGACCGACAGACACGTGAAGCTATATGTGTTTATGTGTACCTGTAATTAAACTGACATGTGTACGGTAATTATCTGTATGCGTCCATTTTAAAGGTACATATTAGTGAATGTTTATTTATGTAAATTGATTGACATATGTACGTATGCGCGCATTTAGTGTTACTGTAA
>NW_027189349.1:67500-120000 GCF_040958095.1 Procambarus clarkii
CACACACTAGGGGGCTTTATAGCTGAGTGGACAGCGCTCTCGACTCGTAATCCTAGGGTCAAAGTTCGATCCCCCGGTGAAGGCGCCAACGAAAATCAGCAGAGTTTCATTCATTCATGATGATCCTCTTACATAGCAGTACATAGGTACTTGGGCATTAGACTCCTGTTACGGGCTGCTTCCTGGGTGTGTGTATGTGGAATTTTTTTTTATTAGCTAGTAAAAATTGATTGATTCACAGTTGAGAGGCGGGCCGAAAGAGCAGAGCTCAACCCTCGCAAGAACAACTAGGTGAACACAACAAGATAAATACTAACTAACCACGATCTCGTATAATCTACTACACACGCTACCACCTCCCCCAGTACCTCCCCACCTCCCCCCACTCCCTAAATCACTCTACCTAAGTCATTAAAAATATAAAACAAATCAATTAATACACAAAAAATACTAACTATAAATAAAGGAACCAAATTTTAAACATACAGCGACTCCAGCGTGGTCTAGTCGGAGGAGAACGTGTTCTCATCTGGATAGATTGCGATCGAGCCTGTCGGAACGGTTGTGTAACTGCAGGGCACAAATATTTGTGTGTGTCCCCTCCTGTAGCTGCCTCTGTTTCAACAGGTTCCCTGGATAGCTGGAATTGGCCTGGCCCTAGGAAAGTGGGGAAGGGGTGAAATCCGTTGGGCCCACGGATGGATACCTTGGATCCATAGACCTAGGGTAGGTCTAATCACCTGGGATTCGAACCCACGGTGGGAATAAGGGAGGAGATTTGGGGGAGGAGGGGACACAAATGGTTCCTGGAACCAAACCTCACATAAATCCGGACACTCACACACACACACACACACCCTTATCCAAACAATCACAGGGACACTCACACACACACATCCATAGACTGTGATAAGGGAGACCATCTGAGGGGACACAGATGGCCTCCTGAACCCACAGATGTAACCGGACACATAATCATCCGGACACTCACAGGGACACCCACACTCACCCGGACACTCACAGTGACACTCACACTGACATACATCCAAAGACACAAACTGTGATAAGGGAGACCATCTGAGGGGACACAGATGGCCTCCTGGACCCACAGGTTCCATATCCACAGGCTCAGATCAATATTTAAATATACATATATATTTATATATATAAAATTTTTAAAGAAAATACACACACACACACACACACATATATATATATATATATATATATATATATATATATATATATATATATATATATATATATATATATATATATATATATATATATATATATATATACATACATATATATATATATATATATAAATATATATATATATATATATATATATATATATGTATATAAATATATATGTATATATAAATATATTAACAATAAGTAAATACATGACGAACTAAAAATCGAATCATAACAATTATTAAATGAATGAAAATATAATAAAAAATAATCAATTGAATAAAAAAAATAAAAAAAATGTCAATGACACATAAAGGAATAAAAATATTTTATTCATAATTATTATAATACAATATATATATATATATATATATATATATATATATATATATATATATATATATATATATATATATATATATATATACATATATATATATAAATATATATATATTTATATATATATATATATATATATATATATATATATATATAGATTTTTTTTTAAACCTAGAAGGGGTACCACCTCTAGTGCAAGTGTAGGGACCCATAGCCTTGGAGAAGAAAATAAAGATTACTCAGAGAAGACCTTGTGGATCCTCACTGACCACCTTGATACTTTCTTCTCTTCTCTAATATATATATATATATATATATATATATATATATATATATATATATATATATATATATATATATATATATATATATATAACAATATATGGCTTGGGAACAAGATTGAATGGTCCCCAAGCCAATATGCAATTGAAAACTCCACACTCATGAAGGATTCGAACCCAGACAGTCAGGAGAGCTCTTCGTCCCAAAGAGGGGGGGAACAGGGGGAGTGGTGCAGGTAAAACAGGGATGAAGAGGGGGAACAGGGGGAGTGGTGCAGGTGAAACAGGCATGAGGAGGGGGAACAGGGGGAGAGGTGCAGGTGAAACAGGGATGAAGAGGGGGAACAGGGGGAGAGGTGCAGGTTAAACTGGGATGAAGAGGGGGAACAGGGGGGGGTGGTGCAGGTGAAACAGGGATGAAGAGGCGGAACAGGGGGAGAGGTGCAGGTGAAACTGGGATGAAGAGGGGGAACAGGGGGAGTGGTGCAGGTGAAACAGGGATGAAGAGGCGGAACAGGTGGAGAGGTGCAGGTGGAACAGGGATGAAGAGGGGGGAACAGGGGGAGTGGTGCAGGTGAAAAAGGGATGAAGAGTGGGAACAGGGGGAGAGGGTGCAAGTGAAACAGGGATGAAGAGGGGGAACAGGGGGAGTGGTGCAGGTGAAAAAGGGATGAAGAGGGGGAACAGGGGGAGAGGTGCAGGTGAAACTGGGATGAAGAGGGGGGAACAGGGGGAGAGGTGCAGGTGAAACTGGGATGAAGAGGGGGGAACAGGGGGAGTGGTGCAGGTGAAACAGGGATGAAGAGGGGGAACAGGGGGAGAGGTGCAGGTGAAACTGGGATGAAGAGGGGGAACAAGGGGAGTGGTGCAGGTGAAACAGGGATGAAGAGGGGGAACAAGGGAGTTGTACAGGTGAAAAAGGGATGAAGTGGGAGTGAAGGAGGTGCAGGAAGGGGGGCAGAGAGTGTGATGTAGGAGGGAGGGAGGACGATGGGAAGGGATGGCGGCGGGAGGGAAGACTACATGATGGGTAAGAAGGGAAGGTGAGTGAACGAAGGGAAGGACTAGCAACGGGAGGGAGGAAAAACAGAGGGAAGGGCGAGAGTGAGAAGCGGCGGAAGGAATGAGAACGAAGGGATGGGTCTGCGGCTAGAGGGAAGACGATGGGAAGGGCGGGATGGGATAGGGGCGGGAGTGGGAAGGGCAGAAAGATGGAGGATGAGCAGGTTTATGAGAGGGAGGAAAAGGGAAGGAGAAGGTGCTAGAACGAAAGGAGGGAGTTTGGTAGTAAAATAGGAGAGGGAGTGGGGAGGGTGTTGATAGTTGGTTATGATAAATGGATAGATTAATGGAAAATTTATATAGGTAGATAGATGGATGGATACATTGATTGCTAAATATATATATTGACGGATAGACGGATGCATAGATGAGTTGATGGACGGAAAGACAGATGACTATATGGATGGATAGAAAGATGAGTTGATGGACGGATACATGGATAGATAGATATATATAATGATAAATGGTTGGTTTAATGGGAAGATAGATTGATGGATTGACAGATATAAGTAGATAGATAGATGGATACATTGATGGACACATTTGTGCTAGGTGAACAGTCGAATCAGGTTAAAGAATATCTTTCGATTTGCTATTGCATCAACCGGGATTCTATCGGGGACCATTAGGATTATAACCATCGAACTCTCTCTATTTAGACGCTACGCCTCCAGTTTGTGTGTGTGTGTGTGTGTGTGTATATGTGTGTGTGTGTGTGTGTGTTTGTGTGTGTGTTAGTTAGAGAGAAATAGATGTAGTAGATATAAAAGAGGATAAATACATTTATTTGATAGGCGGGGTCCAAGAGCTAATAACTCGATTTTGCGGATACATATAGTAAATATAAGGATAAAACACACACACACACACACACACACTAGTTGATAATGGACTGTTTTGTGTTCGTATCCATGTGTACTATTGTCATGACCGACAGACACGTGAAGCTATATGTGTTTATGTGTACCTGTAATTAAACTGACATGTGTACGGTAATTATCTGTATGCGTCCATTTTAAAGGTACATATTAGTGAATGTTTATTTATGTAAATTGATTGACATATGTACGTATGCGCGCATTTAGTGTTACTGTAATTTATATGGTTAACATGTATACGTTTGAATGACATAGTTTCCCATTATTGTCACATTTTTTGTTACTGTTTCGCTGTTCACTCTCACTCTCTGACCCCCGTCGACTAATTGTGCTCACGTGTGTTTGTTAAAGGTACGGTAACCATTGGCTTTTTACCCAATAATTTGCAACTATTTGCAAACAAACATCTATGCTAAAGAACATCTATGTTTCAGATAAATATTCTTTTTCCTAACATACATGTAAATCACACAGTACCTAACCTCAGTCAGAAACACTTTTCTTACTATCTCTCACCACGGCTTTTGCATATATATCCTATCTTAATAAATTTATAATTTAAATTCATAACTGGCAACCCTCTTCCAGCGCCATAAAGGCCACCAAACATCATTCTTTTCCATTAACCTCTCCCAAATTATATTTTGCACCAATACACACACTAGGGGGCTTTATAGCTGAGTGGACAGCGCTCTCGACTCGTAATCCTAGGGTCAAAGTTCGATCCCCCGGTGAAGGCGCCAACGAAAATCAGCAGAGTTTCATTCATTCATGATGATCCTCTTACATAGCAGTACATAGGTACTTGGGCATTAGACTCCTGTTACGGGCTGCTTCCTGGGTGTGTGTATGTGGAATTTTTTTTTATTAGCTAGTAAAAATTGATTGATTCACAGTTGAGAGGCGGGCCGAAAGAGCAGAGCTCAACCCTCGCAAGAACAACTAGGTGAACACAACAAGATAAATACTAACTAACCACGATCTCGTATAATCTACTACACACGCTACCACCTCCCCCAGTACCTCCCCACCTCCCCCCACTCCCTAAATCACTCTACCTAAGTCATTAAAAATATAAAACAAATCAATTAATACACAAAAAATACTAACTATAAATAAAGGAACCAAATTTTAAACATACAGCGACTCCAGCGTGGTCTAGTCGGAGGAGAACGTGTTCTCATCTGGATAGATTGCGATCGAGCCTGTCGGAACGGTTGTGTAACTGCAGGGCACAAATATTTGTGTGTGTCCCCTCCTGTAGCTGCCTCTGTTTCAACAGGTTCCCTGGATAGCTGGAATTGGCCTGGCCCTAGGAAAGTGGGGAAGGGGTGAAATCCGTTGGGCCCACGGATGGATACCTTGGATCCATAGACCTAGGGTAGGTCTAATCACCTGGGATTCGAACCCACGGTGGGAATAAGGGAGGAGATTTGGGGGAGGAGGGGACACAAATGGTTCCTGGAACCAAACCTCACATAAATCCGGACACTCACACACACACACACACACCCTTATCCAAACAATCACAGGGACACTCACACACACACATCCATAGACTGTGATAAGGGAGACCATCTGAGGGGACACAGATGGCCTCCTGAACCCACAGATGTAACCGGACACATAATCATCCGGACACTCACAGGGACACCCACACTCACCCGGACACTCACAGTGACACTCACACTGACATACATCCAAAGACACAAACTGTGATAAGGGAGACCATCTGAGGGGACACAGATGGCCTCCTGGACCCACAGGTTCCATATCCACAGGCTCAGATCAATATTTAAATATACATATATATTTATATATATAAAATTTTTAAAGAAAATACACACACACACACACACACACATATATATATATATATATATATATATATATATATATATATATATATATATATATATATATATATATATATATATATATATATATATATATATATATATATATATATATATATATACATACATATATATATATATATATATATAAATATATATATATATATATATATATATATATGTATATAAATATATATGTATATATAAATATATTAACAATAAGTAAATACATGACGAACTAAAAATCGAATCATAACAATTATTAAATGAATGAAAATATAATAAAAAATAATCAATTGAATAAAAAAAATAAAAAAAATGTCAATGACACATAAAGGAATAAAAATATTTTATTCATAATTATTATAATACAATATATATATATATATATATATATATATATATATATATATATATATATATATATATATATATATATATATATATATATATATATACATATATATATATAAATATATATATATTTATATATATATATATATATATATATATATATATAGATTTTTTTTTAAACCTAGAAGGGGTACCACCTCTAGTGCAAGTGTAGGGACCCATAGCCTTGGAGAAGAAAATAAAGATTACTCAGAGAAGACCTTGTGGATCCTCACTGACCACCTTGATACTTTCTTCTCTTCTCTAATATATATATATATATATATATATATATATATATATATATATATATATATATATATATATATATATATATAACAATATATGGCTTGGGAACAAGATTGAATGGTCCCCAAGCCAATATGCAATTGAAAACTCCACACTCATGAAGGATTCGAACCCAGACAGTCAGGAGAGCTCTTCGTCCCAAAGAGGGGGGGAACAGGGGGAGTGGTGCAGGTAAAACAGGGATGAAGAGGGGGAACAGGGGGAGTGGTGCAGGTGAAACAGGCATGAGGAGGGGGAACAGGGGGAGAGGTGCAGGTGAAACAGGGATGAAGAGGGGGAACAGGGGGAGAGGTGCAGGTTAAACTGGGATGAAGAGGGGGAACAGGGGGGGGTGGTGCAGGTGAAACAGGGATGAAGAGGCGGAACAGGGGGAGAGGTGCAGGTGAAACTGGGATGAAGAGGGGGAACAGGGGGAGTGGTGCAGGTGAAACAGGGATGAAGAGGCGGAACAGGTGGAGAGGTGCAGGTGGAACAGGGATGAAGAGGGGGGAACAGGGGGAGTGGTGCAGGTGAAAAAGGGATGAAGAGTGGGAACAGGGGGAGAGGGTGCAAGTGAAACAGGGATGAAGAGGGGGAACAGGGGGAGTGGTGCAGGTGAAAAAGGGATGAAGAGGGGGAACAGGGGGAGAGGTGCAGGTGAAACTGGGATGAAGAGGGGGGAACAGGGGGAGAGGTGCAGGTGAAACTGGGATGAAGAGGGGGGAACAGGGGGAGTGGTGCAGGTGAAACAGGGATGAAGAGGGGGAACAGGGGGAGAGGTGCAGGTGAAACTGGGATGAAGAGGGGGGAACAAGGGGAGTGGTGCAGGTGAAACAGGGATGAAGAGGGGGAACAAGGGAGTTGTACAGGTGAAAAAGGGATGAAGTGGGAGTGAAGGAGGTGCAGGAAGGGGGGCAGAGAGTGTGATGTAGGAGGGAGGGAGGACGATGGGAAGGGATGGCGGCGGGAGGGAAGACTACATGATGGGTAAGAAGGGAAGGTGAGTGAACGAAGGGAAGGACTAGCAACGGGAGGGAGGAAAAACAGAGGGAAGGGCGAGAGTGAGAAGCGGCGGAAGGAATGAGAACGAAGGGATGGGTCTGCGGCTAGAGGGAAGACGATGGGAAGGGCGGGATGGGATAGGGGCGGGAGTGGGAAGGGCAGAAAGATGGAGGATGAGCAGGTTTATGAGAGGGAGGAAAAGGGAAGGAGAAGGTGCTAGAACGAAAGGAGGGAGTTTGGTAGTAAAATAGGAGAGGGAGTGGGGAGGGTGTTGATAGTTGGTTATGATAAATGGATAGATTAATGGAAAATTTATATAGGTAGATAGATGGATGGATACATTGATTGCTAAATATATATATTGACGGATAGACGGATGCATAGATGAGTTGATGGACGGAAAGACAGATGACTATATGGATGGATAGAAAGATGAGTTGATGGACGGATACATGGATAGATAGATATATATAATGATAAATGGTTGGTTTAATGGGAAGATAGATTGATGGATTGACAGATATAAGTAGATAGATAGATGGATACATTGATGGACACATTTGTGCTAGGTGAACAGTCGAATCAGGTTAAAGAATATCTTTCGATTTGCTATTGCATCAACCGGGATTCTATCGGGGACCATTAGGATTATAACCATCGAACTCTCTCTATTTAGACGCTACGCCTCCAGTTTGTGTGTGTGTGTGTGTGTGTGTATATGTGTGTGTGTGTGTGTGTGTTTGTGTGTGTGTTAGTTAGAGAGAAATAGATGTAGTAGATATAAAAGAGGATAAATACATTTATTTGATAGGCGGGGTCCAAGAGCTAATAACTCGATTTTGCGGATACATATAGTAAATATAAGGATAAAACACACACACACACACTAGTTGATAATGGACTGTTTTGTGTTCGTATCCATGTGTACTATTGTCATGACCGACAGACACGTGAAGCTATATGTGTTTATGTGTACCTGTAATTAAACTGACATGTGTACGGTAATTATCTGTATGCGTCCATTTTAAAGGTACATATTAGTGAATGTTTATTTATGTAAATTGATTGACATATGTACGTATGCGCGCATTTAGTGTTACTGTAATTTATATGGTTAACATGTATACGTTTGAATGACATAGTTTCCCATTATTGTCACATTTTTTGTTACTGTTTCGCTGTTCACTCTCACTCTCTGACCCCCGTCGACTAATTGTGCTCACGTGTGTTTGTTAAAGGTACGGTAACCATTGGCTTTTTACCCAATAATTTGCAACTATTTGCAAACAAACATTTCTAAAGAACATCTATGTTTCAGATAAATATTCTTTTTCCTAACATACATGTAAATCACACAGTACCTAACCTCAGTCAGAAACACTTTTCTTACTATCTCTCACAACGGCTTTTGCATATATATCCTATCTTAATAAATTTATAATTTAAATTCATAACTGGCAACCCTCTTCCAGCGCCATAAAGGCCACCAAACATCATTCTTTTCCATTAACCTCTCCCAAATTATCTTTTGCACCAATACACACACTAGGGGGCTTTATAGCTGAGTGGACAGCGCTCTCGACTCGTAATCCTAGGGTCAAAGTTCGATCCCCCGGTGAAGGCGCCAACGAAAATCAGCAGAGTTTCATTCATTCATGATGATCCTCTTACATAGCAGTACATAGGTACTTGGGCATTAGACTCCTGTTACGGGCTGCTTCCTGGGTGTGTGTATGTGGAATTTTTTTTATTAGCTAGTAAAAATTGATTGATTCACAGTTGAGAGGCGGGCCGAAAGAGCAGAGCTCAACCCTCGCAAGAACAACTAGGTGAACACAACAAGATAAATACTAACTAACCACGATCTCGTATAATCTACTACACACGCTACCACCTCCCCCAGTACCTCCCCACCTCCCCCCACTCCCTAAATCACTCTACCTAAGTCATTAAAAATATAAAACAAATCAATTAATACACAAAAAATACTAACTATAAATAAAGGAACCAAATTTTATACATACAGCGACTCCAGCGTGGTCTAGTCGGAGGAGAACGTGTTCTCATCTGGATAGATTGCGATTGAGCCTGTCGGAACGGTTGTGTAACTGCAGGGCACAAATATTTGTGTGTGTCCCCTCCTGTAGCTGCCTCTGTTTCAACAGGTTCCCTGGATAGCTGGAATTGGCCTGGCCCTAGGAAAGTGGGGAAGGGGTGAAATCCGTTGGGCCCACGGATGGATACCTTGGATCCATAGACCTAGGGTAGGTCTAATCACCTGGGATTCGAACCCACGGTGGGAATAAGGGAGGAGATTTGGGGGAGGAGGGGACACAAATGGTTCCTGGAACCAAACCTCACATAAATCCGGACACTCACACACACACACACACACCCTTATCCAAACAATCACAGGGACACTCACACACACACATCCATAGACTGTGATAAGGGAGACCATCTGAGGGGACACAGATGGCCTCCTGGACCCACAGGTTCCATATCCACAGGCTCAGATCAATATTTAAATATACATATATATTTATATATATAAATTTTTTAAAGAAAATACACACACACACACACACACACATATATATATATATATATATATATATATATATATATATATATATATATATATATATATATATATATATATATATATATATATATATATATATATATATACATACATATATATATATATATATATATATATATATATATATATATATATATATATATATATATATATATATATATATATATATGTCGTACCTAATAGCCAGAACGCACTTCTCAGCCTACTATTCAAGGCCCGATTTGCCTAATAAGCCAAGTTTTCATGAATTAATGTTTTTTCGTCTACCTAACCTACCTAACCTAACCTAACCTAGCTTTTTTTGGCTACCTAACCTAACCTTACCTATAAATATAGGTTAGGTTAGGTTAGGTAGGGTTGGTTAGGTTCGGTCATATATCTACGTTAATTTTAACTCCAATAAAAAAAAATTGACCTCATACATAGAGAAAAGGGTTGCTTTATCATTTCATAAGAAAAAAATTATAGTAAATATATTAATTCAGGAAAACTTGGCTTATTAGGCAAATCGGGCCTTGAATAGTAGGCTGAGAAGTGAGTTCTGGCTACTAGGTACGACATATATATATATATATATATATATATATATATATATATATATATATATATGTATATATATATATATATATGTATATATAAATATATTAACAATAAGTAAATACATGACGAACTAAAAATCGAATCATAACAATTATTAAATGAATGAAAATATAATAAAATTTAATCAATTGAATAAAAAAAATAAAAAAATGTCAATGACACATAAAGGAATAAAAATATTTTATTCATAATTATTATAATACAATATATATATAAGCAACAATGATCACAAAAACACTGATCCAAGTATGCAGAATAACCACATATGAAAAATAGAAACTGCTTAACGCGTTTTCGGCTAATTCGCCTTCATCAGAGCAAAGTAGAATGAAGATAAGATTGCTGATCAGACCTTTATATCCGCCTGGGCAGATCACCTGACCACCAAAAATAAGTGGAGGAAAGGAATTATAAGAAAGAAGGTAACTGCAGAAGGCCTATTGGCCCATACAAGGCAGCTCCTATTAATATCTCCAAGTGCCATACGTGTTTAAATGATTGCTATATTGTTTTGACGTCAAAACAATATAGCAATCATTTAAACACGTATGGCACTTGGAGATATTAATAGGAGCTGCCTTGTATGGGCCAATAGGCCTTCTGCAGTTACCTTCTTTCTTATAATTCCTTTCCTCCACTTATTTTTGGTGGTCAGGTGATCTGCCCAGGCGGATATAAAGGTCTGATCAGCAATCTTATCTTCATTCTACTTTGCTCTGATGAAGGCGAATTAGCCGAAAACGCGTTAAGCAGTTTCTATTTTTCATATGTGGTTATTCTGCATATATATATATAAATATATATATATATATATGTCGTACCTAATAGCCAGAACGCACTTCTCTGCCTACTATGCAAGGCCCGATTTGCCTAATAAGCCCAGTTTTCATGAATTAATTGTTTTTCGACTACCTAACCTACCTAACCTAACTTTTTCGGCTACCTAACCTAACCTAACCTAAAAAGATAGGTTAGGTTAGGTTAGGTAGGGTTGGTTAGGTTTGGTCATATATCTACGTTAATTTTAACTCCAATAAAAAAATATTGACCTCATACATAATGAAATGGGTAGCTTTATCATCTCATAAGAAAAAAAATTGAGAAAATATAATAATTCAGGAAAACTTGGCTTATTAGGCAAATCGGGCCTTGCATAGTAGGCTGAGAAGTGAGTTCTGGCTACTAGGTACGACATATATATATACATATATATATATAAATATATATATATTTATATATATATATATATATAGATTTTTTTTTAAACCTAGAAGGGGTACCACCTCTAGTGCAAGTGTAGGGCCCCATAGCCTTGGAGAAGAAAATAAAGAGTACTCAGAGAAGACCTTGTGGATCCTCACTGACCACCTTGATATTTTCTTCTCTTCTCTAATATATATATATATATATATATATATATATATATATATATATATATATATATATATATATATATATATATATATATATATATATATATATATATAACAATATATGGCTTGGGAACAAGATTGAATGGTCCCCAAGCCAATATGCAATTGAAAACTCCACACTCATGAAGGATTCGAACCCAGACAGTCAGGAGAGCTCTTCGTCCCAAAGAGGGGGGGGGGAACAGGGGGAGTGGTGCAGGTAAAACAGGGATGAAGAGGGGGAACAGGGGGAGTAGTGCAGGTGAAACAGGCATGAGGAGGGGGAACAGGGGGAGAGGTGCAGGTGAAACAGGGATGAAGAGGGGGAACAGGGGGAGAGGTGCAGGTTAAACTGGGATGAAGAGGGGGAACAGGGGGGGGGGTGGTGCAGGTGAAACAGGGATGAAGAGGCGGAACAGGGGGAGAGGTGCAGGTGAAACTGGGATGAAGAGGGGGAACAGGGGGAGTGGTGCAGGTGAAACAGGGATGAAGAGGCGGAACAGGTGGAGAGGTGCAGGTGGAACAGGGATGAAGAGGGGGGAACAGGGGGAGTGGTGCAGGTGAAAAAGGGATGAAGAGTGGGAACAGAGGGAGAGGGTGCAAGTGAAACAGGGATGAAGAGGGGGAACAGGGGGAGTGGTGCACGTGAAAAAGGGATGAAGAGGGGGAACAGGGGGAGAGGTGCAGGTGAAACTGGGATGAAGAGGGGGAACAGGGGGAGAGGTGCAGGTGAAACTGGGATGAAGAGGGGGGAACAGGGGGAGTGGTGCAGGTGAAACAGGGATGAAGAGGGGGAACAGGGGGAGAGGTGCAGGTGAAACTGGGATGAAGAGGGGTGAACAGGGGGAGTGGTGCAGGTGAAACAGGGATGAAGAGGGGGAACAAGGGAGTTGTACAGGTGAAAAAGGGATGAAGTGGGAGTGAAGGAGGTGCAGGAAGGGGGGCAGAGAGTGTGATGTAGGAGGGAGGGAGGACGATGGGAAGGGATGGCGGCGGGAGTGAAGACTACATGATGGGTAAGAAGGGAAGGTGAGTGAACGAAGGGAAGGACTAGCAACGGGAGGGAGGAAAAACAGAGGGAAGGGCGAGAGTGAGAAGCGGCGGAAGGAATGAGAACGAAGGGATGGGTCTGCGGCGAGAGGGAAGACGATGGGAAGGGCGGGATGGGATAGGGGCGGGAGTGGGAAGGGCAGAAAGATGGAGGATGAGCAGGTTTATGAGAGGGAGGAAAAGGGAAGGAGAAGGTGCTAGAACGAAAGGAGGGAGTTTGGTAGTAAAATAGGAGAGGGAGTGGGGAGGGTGTTGATAGTTGGTTATGATAAATGGATAGATTAATGGAAAATTTATATAGGTAGATAGATGGATGGATACATTGATTGCTAAATATATATATTGACGGATAGACGGATGCATAGATGAGTTGATGGACGGAAAGACAGATGACTATATGGATGGATAGAAAGATGAGTTGATGGACGGATACATGGATAGATAGACATATATAATGATAAATGGTTGGTTTAATGGGAAGATAGATTGATGGATTGACAGATATAAGTAGATAGATAGATGGATACATTGATGGACACATTTGTGCTAGGTGAACAGTCGAATCAGGTTAAAGAATATCTTTCGATTTGCTATTGCATCAACCGGGATTCTATCGGGGACCATTAGGATTATAACCATCGAACTCTCTCTATTTAGACGCTACGCCTCCAGTTTGTGTGTGTGTGTGTGTGTGTGTGTATGTGTGTGTGTGTGTGTGTGTTTGTGTGTGTGTTAGTTACAGAGAAATAGATGTAGTAGATATAAAAGAGGATAAATACATTTATTTGATAGGCGGGGTCCAAGAGCTAATAACTCGATTTTGCAGATACATATAGTAAATATAAGGATAAAACACACACACACACACACACACACACACACACACACACACACACACTAGTTGATAATGGACTGTTTTGTGTTCGTATCCATGTGTACTATTGTCATGACCGACAGACACGTGAAGCTATATGTGTTTATGTGTACCTGTAATTAAACTGACATGTGTACGGTAATTATCTGTATGCGTCCATTTTAAAGGTACATATTAGTGAATGTTTATTTATGTAAATTGATTGACATATGTACGTATGCGCGCATTTAGTGTTACTGTAATTTATATGGTTAACATGTATACGTTTGAATGACATAGTTTCCCATTATTGTCACATTTTTTGTTACTGTTTCGCTGTTCACTCTCACTCTCTGACCCCCGTCGACTAATTGTGCTCACGTGTGTTTGTTAAAGGTACGGTAACCATTGGCTTTTTACCCAATAATTTGCAACTATTTGCAAACAAACATTTCTAAAGAACATCTATGTTTCAGATAAATATTCTTTTTCCTAACATACATGTAAATCACACAGTACCTAACCTCAGTCAGAAACACTTTTCTTACTATCTCTCACAACGGCTTTTGCATATATATCCTATCTTAATAAATTTATAATTTAAATTCATAACTGGCAACCCTCTTCCAGCGCCATAAAGGCCACCAAACATCATTCTTTTCCATTAACCTCTCCCAAATTATCTTTTGCACCAATACACACACTAGGGGGCTTTATAGCTGAGTGGACAGCGCTCTCGACTCGTAATCCTAGGGTCAAAGTTCGATCCCCCGGTGAAGGCGCCAACGAAAATCAGCAGAGTTTCATTCATTCATGATGATCCTCTTACATAGCAGTACATAGGTACTTGGGCATTAGACTCCTGTTACGGGCTGCTTCCTGGGTGTGTGTATGTGGAATTTTTTTTTATTAGCTAGTAAAAATTGATTGATTCACAGTTGAGAGGCGGGCCGAAAGAGCAGAGCTCAACCCTCGCAAGAACAACTAGGTGAACACAACAAGATAAATACTAACTAACCACGATCTCGTATAATCTACTACACACGCTACCACCTCCCCCAGTACCTCCCCACCTCCCCCCACTCCCTAAATCACTCTACCTAAGTCATTAAAAATATAAAACAAATCAATTAATACACAAAAAATACTAACTATAAATAAAGGAACCAAATTTTAAACATACAGCGACTCCAGCGTGGTCTAGTCGGAGGAGAACGTGTTCTCATCTGGATAGATTGCGATCGAGCCTGTCGGAACGGTTGTGTAACTGCAGGGCACAAATATTTGTGTGTGTCCCCTCCTGTAGCTGCCTCTGTTTCAACAGGTTCCCTGGATAGCTGGAATTGGCCTGGCCCTAGGAAAGTGGGGAAGGGGTGAAATCCGTTGGGCCCAGGGATGGATACCTTGGATCCATAGACCTAGGGTAGGTCTAATCACCTGGGATTCGAACTCACGGTGGGAATAAGGGAGGAGATTTGGGGGAGGAGGGGACACAAATGGTTCCTGGAACCAAACCTCACATAAATCCGGACACTCACACACACACACACACACCCTTATCCAAACAATCACAGGGACACTCACACACACACATCCATAGACTGTGATAAGGGAGACCATCTGAGGGGACACAGATGGCCTCCTGAACCCACAGATGTAACCGGACACATAATCATCCGGACACTCACAGGGACACCCACACTCACCCGGACACTCACAGTGACACTCACACTGACATACATCCATAGACACAAACTGTGATAAGGGAGACCATCTGAGGGGACACAGATGGCCTCCTGGACCCACAGGTTCCATATCCACAGGCTCAGATCAATATTTAAATATACATATATATTTATATATATAAAATTTTTAAAGAAAATACACACACACACACACACATATATATATATATATATATATATATATATATATATATATATATATATATATATATATATATATATATATATATATATATATATATATATATATATATATATATATATATATATATATATATACATACATATATATATATATATATATATATATATATATATATATATATATATATATATATATATGTATATATATATATATATGTATATATAAATATATTAACAATAAGTAAATACATGACGAACTAAAAATCGAATCATAACAATTATTAAATGAATGAAAATATAATAAAAAATAATCAATTGAATAAAAAAAATAAAAAAATGTCAATGACACATAAAGGAATAAAAATATTTTATTCATAATTATTATAATACAATATATATATATATATATGTATATATATATATATATATATATATATATATATATATATATATATATATATATATATATATAAATATAAATATGTATATATATATATATATATATATATATATATATATATATATATATATATATATATATATATATATATAAATATATATATATATATATATATATATATATATATATATATATATGTCGTACCTAATAGCCAGAACGCACTTATCTGCCTACTATGCAAGGCCCGATTTGCCTAATAAGCCAAGTTTTCATGAATTAATTGTTTTTCGACTACCTAACCTACCTAACCAAACCTAACCTAACTTTTTCGGCTACCTAACCTAACCTAACCTAAAAAGATAGGTTAGGTTAGGTTAGGTAGGGTTGGTTAGGTTTGGTCATATATCTACGTTAATTTTAACTCCAATAAAAAAATATTGACCTCATACATAATGAAATGGGTAGCTTTATCATCTCATAAGAAAAAAAATTGAGAAAATATAATAATTCAGGAAAACTTGGCTTATTAGGCAAATCGGGCCTTGCATAGTAGGCTGAGAAGTGAGTTCTGGCTACTAGGTACGACATATATATATACATATATATATATAAATATATATATATTTATATATATATATATATATAGATTTTTTTTAAACCTAGAAGGGGTACCACCTCTAGTGCAAGTGTAGGGACCCATAGCCTTGGAGAAGAAAATAAAGAGTACTCAGAGAAGACCTTGTGGATCCTCACTGACCACCTTG
This sequence comes from Procambarus clarkii, assembly GCF_040958095.1. Taxonomy (NCBI): domain Eukaryota; kingdom Metazoa; phylum Arthropoda; class Malacostraca; order Decapoda; family Cambaridae; genus Procambarus; species Procambarus clarkii. The sequence goes on from NW_027189349.1 coordinate 84,373, forward strand.
ATATTTTCTTCTCTTCTCTAATATATATATATATATATATATATATATATATATATATATATATATATATATATATATATATATATATATATATATATATATATAACAATATATGGCTTGGGAACAAGATTGAATGGTCCCCAAGCCAATATGCAATTGAAAACTCCACACTCATGAAGGATTCGAACCCAGACAGTCAGGAGAGCTCTTCGTCCCAAAGAGGGGGGGGGGGAACAGGGGGAGTGGTGCAGGTAAAACAGGGATGAAGAGGGGGAACAGGGGGAGTGGTGCAGGTGAAACAGGCATGAGGAGGGGGAACAGGGGGAGAGGTGCAGGTGAAACAGGGATGAAGAGGGGGAACAGGGGGAGAGGTGCAGGTTAAACTGGGATGAAGAGGGGGAACAGGGGGGGGGTGGTGCAGGTGAAACAGGGATGAAGAGGCGGAACAGGGGGAGAGGTGCAGGTGAAACTGGGATGAAGAGGGGGAACAGGGGGAGTGGTGCAGGTGAAACAGGGATGAAGAGGCGGAACAGGTGGAGAGGTGCGGGTGGAACAGGGATGAAGAGGGGGGAACAGGGGGAGTGGTGCAGGTGAAAAAGGGATGAAGAGTGGGAACAGGGGGAGAGGGTGCAAGTGAAACAGGGATGAAGAGGGGGAACAGGGGGAGTGGTGCACGTGAAAAAGGGATGAAGAGGGGGAACAGGGGGAGAGGTGCAGGTGAAACTGGGATGAAGAGGGGGAACAGGGGGAGAGGTGCAGGTGAAACTGGGATGAAGAGGGGGGAACAGGGGGAGTGGTGCAGGTGAAACAGGGATGAAGAGGGGGAACAGGGGGAGAGGTGCAGGTGAAACTGGGATGAAGAGGGGTGAACAGGGGGAGTGGTGCAGGTGAAACAGGGATGAAGAGGGGGAACAAGGGAGTTGTACAGGTGAAAAAGGGATGAAGTGGGAGTGAAGGATGTGCAGGAAGGGGGGCAGAGAGTGTGATGTAGGAGGGAGGGAGGACGATGGGAAGGGATGGCGGCGGGAGTGAAGACTACATGATGGGTAAGAAGGGAAGGTGAGTGAACGAAGGGAAGGACTAGCAACGGGAGGGAGGAAAAACAGAGGGAAGGGCGAGAGTGAGAAGCGGCGGAAGGAATGAGAACGAAGGGATGGGTCTGCGGCGAGAGGGAAGACGATGGGAAGGGCGGGATGGGATAGGGGCGGGAGTGGGAAGGGCAGAAAGATGGAGGATGAGCAGGTTTATGAGAGGGAGGAAAAGGGAAGGAGAAGGTGCTAGAACGAAAGGAGGGAGTTTGGTAGTAAAATAGGAGAGGGAGTGGGGAGGGTGTTGATAGTTGGTTATGATAAATGGATAGATTAATGGAAAATTTATATAGGTAGATAGATGGATGGATACATTGATTGCTAAATATATATATTGACGGATAGACGGATGCATAGATGAGTTGATGGACGGAAAGACAGATGACTATATGGATGGATAGAAAGATGAGTTGATGGACGGATACATGGATAGATAGATATATATATAATGATAAATGGTTGGTTTAATGGGAAGATAGATTGATGGATTGACAGATATAAGTAGATAGATAGATGGATACATTGATGGACACATTTGTGCTAGGTGAACAGTCGAATCAGGTTAAAGAATATCTTTCGATTTGCTATTGCATCAACCGGGATTCTATCGGGGACCATTAGGATTATAACCATCGAACTCTCTCTATTTAGACGCTACGCCTCCAGTTTGTGTGTGTGTGTGTGTGTGTGTGTATGTGTGTGTGTGTGTGTGTGTTTGTGTGTGTGTTAGTTACAGAGAAATAGATGTAGTAGATATAAAAGAGGATAAATACATTTATTTGATAGGCGGGGTCCAAGAGCTAATAACTCGATTTTGCAGATACATATAGTAAATATAAGGATAAAACACACACACACACACACACACACACACACACACATACTAGTTGATAATGGACTGTTTTGTGTTCGTATCCATGTGTACTATTGTCATGACCGACAGACACGTGAAGCTATATGTGTTTATGTGTACCTGTAATTAAACTGACATGTGTACGGTAATTATCTGTATGCGTCCATTTTAAAGGTACATATTAGTGAATGTTTATTTATGTAAATTGATTGACATATGTACGTATGCGCGCATTTAGTGTTACTGTAATTTATATGGTTAACATGTATACGTTTGAATGACATAGTTTCCCATTATTGTCACATTTTTTGTTACTGTTTCGCTGTTCACTCTCACTCTCTGACCCCCGTCGACTAATTGTGCTCACGTGTGTTTGTTAAAGGTACGGTAACCATTGGCTTTTTACCCAATAATTTGCAACTATTTGCAAACAAACATTTCTAAAGAACATCTATATTTCAGATAAATATTCTTTTTCCTAACATACATGTAAATCACACAGTACCTAACCTCAGTCAGAAACACTTTTCTTACTATCTCTCACAACGGCTTTTGCATATATATCCTATCTTAATAAATTTATAATTTAAATTCATAACTGGCAACCCTCTTCCAGCGCCATAAAGGCCACCAAACATCATTCTTTTCCATTAACCTCTCCCAAATTATCTTTTGCACCAATACACACACTAGGGGGCTTTATAGCTGAGTGGACAGCGCTCTCGACTCGTAATCCTAGGGTCAAAGTTCGATCCCCCGGTGAAGGCGCCAACGAAAATCAGCAGAGTTTCATTCATTCATGATGATCCTCTTACATAGCAGTACATAGGTACTTGGGCATTAGACTCCTGTTACGGGCTGCTTCCTGGGTGTGTGTATGTGGAATTTTTTTTTATTAGCTAGTAAAAATTGATTGATTCACAGTTGAGAGGCGGGCCGAAAGAGCAGAGCTCAACCCCCGCAAGAACAACTAGGTGAACACAACAAGATAAATACTAACTAACCACGATCTCGTATAATCTACTACACACGCTACCACCTCCCCCAGTACCTCCCCACCTCCCCCCACTCCCTAAATCACTCTACCTAAGTCATTAAAAATATAAAACAAATCAATTAATACACAAAAAATACTAACTATAAATAAAGGAACCAAATTTTAAACATACAGCGACTCCAGCGTGGTCTAGTCGGAGGAGAACGTGTTCTCATCTGGATAGATTGCGATCGAGCCTGTCGGAACGGTTGTGTAACTGCAGGGCACAAATATTTGTGTGTGTCCCCTCCTGTAGCTGCCTCTGTTTCAACAGGTTCCCTGGATAGCTGGAATTGGCCTGGCCCTAGGAAAGTGGGGAAGGGGTGAAATCCGTTGGGCCCACGGATGGATACCTTGGATCCATAGACCTAGGGTAGGTCTAATCACCTGGGATTCGAACCAACGGTGGGAATAAGGGAGGAGATTTGGGGGAGGAGGGGACACAAATGGTTCCTGGAACCAAACCTCACATAAATCCGGACACTCACACACACACACACACACACCCTTATCCAAACAATCACAGGGACACTCACACACACACATCCATAGACTGTGATAAGGGAGACCATCTGAGGGGACACAGATGGCCTCCTGAACCCACAGATGTAACCGGACACATAATCATCCGGACACTCACAGGGACACCCACACTCACCCGGACACTCACAGTGACACTCACACTGACATACATCCATAGACACAAACTGTGATAAGGGAGACCATCTGAGGGGACACAGATGGCCTCCTGGACCCACAGGTTCCATATCCACAGGCTCAGATCAATATTTAAATATACATATATATTTATATATATAAAATTTTTCAAGAAAATACACACACACACACACACACACACATATATATATATATATATATATACATATATATATATATATATATATATATATATATATATATATATATATATATATATACATACATATATATATATATATATATATATATATATATATATATATATATATATATATATATATATATATGTATATATATATATATATGTATATATAAATATATTAACAATAAGTAAATACATGACGAACTAAAAATCGAATCATAACAATTATTAAATGAATGAAAATATAATAAAAAATAATCAATTGAATAAAAAAAATAAAAAAATGTCAATGACACATAAAGGAATAAAAATATTTTATTCATAATTATTATAATACAATATATATATATATATATATATATATATATATATATATATATATATATATATATATATATATAAATATATATATATATATATGTCGTACCTAATAGCCAAACGCACTTCTCTGCCTACTATGCAAGGCCCGATTTGCCTAATAAGCCAAGTTTTCATGAATTAATTGTTTTTCGACTACCTAACCTACCTAACCAAACCTAACCTAATTTTTTCGGCTACCTAACCTAACCTAACCTAAAAAGATAGGTTAGGTTAGGTTAGGTAGGGTTGGTTAGGTTTGGTCATATATCTACGTTAATTTTAACTCCAATAAAAAAATATTGACCTCATACATAATGAAATGGGTAGCTTTATCATCTCTTAAGAAAAAAAATTGAGAAAATATAATAATTCAGGAAAACTTGGCTTATTAGGCAAATCGGGCCTTGCATAGTAGGCTGAGAAGTGAGTTCTGGCTACTAGGTACGACATATATATATACATATATATATATAAATATATATATATTTATATATATATATATAGATTTTTTTTTAAACCTAGAAGGGGTACCACCTCTAGTGCAAGTGTAGGGACCCATAGCCTTGGAGAAGAAAATAAAGAGTACTCAGAGAAGACCTTGTGGATCCTCACTGAACACCATGATATTTTCTTCTCTTCTCTAATATATATATATATATATATATATATATATATATATATATATATATATATATATATATATATATATATATATATATATATATATAACAATATATGGCTTGGGAACAAGATTGAATGGTCCCCAAGCCAATATGCAATTGAAAACTCCACACTCATGAAGGATTCGAACCCAGACAGTCAGGAGAGCTCTTCGTCCCAAAGAGGGGGGGAACAGGGGGAGTGGTGCAGGTAAAACAGGGATGAAGAGGGGGAACAGGGGGAGTGGTGCAGGTGAAACAGGCATGAGGAGGGGGAACAGGTGGAGAGGTGCAGGTGGAACAGGGATGAAGAGGGGGGAACAGGGGGAGTGGTGCAGGTGAAAAAGGGATGAAGAGTGGGAACAGGGGGAGAGGGTGCAAGTGAAACAGGGATGAAGAGGGGGAACAGGGGGAGTGGTGCAGGTGAAAAAGGGATGAAGAGGGGGAACAGGGGGAGAGATGCAGGTGAAACTGGGATGAAGAGGGGGGAACAGGGGGAGAGGTGCAGGTGAAACTGGGATGAAGAGGGGGGAACAGGGGGAGTGGTGCAGGTGAAACAGGGATGAAGAGGGGGAACAGGGGGAGAGGTGCAGGTGAAACTGGGATGAAGAGGGGGGAACAGGGGGAGTGGTGCAGGTGAAACAGGGATGAAGAGGGGGAACAAGGGAGTTGTACAGGTGAAAAGGGATGAAGTGGGAGTGAAGGAGGTGCAGGAAGGGGGGCAGAGAGTGTGATGTAGGAGGGAGGGAGGACGATCGGAAGGGATGGCGGCGGGAGGGAAGACTACATGATGGGTAAGAAGGGAAGGTGAGTGAACGAAGGGAAGGACTAGCAACGGGAGGGAGGAAAAACAGAGGGAAGGGCGAGAGTGAGAAGCGGCGGAAGGAATGAGAACGAAGGGATGGGTCTGCGGCGAGAGGGAAGACGATGGGAAGGGCGGGATGGGATAGGGGCGGGAGTGGGAAGGGCAGAAAGATGGAGGATGAGCAGGTTTATGAGAGGGAGGAAAAGGGAAGGAGAAGGTGCTAGAACGAAAGGAGGGAGTTTGGTAGTAAAATAGGAGAGGGAGTGGGGAGGGTGTTGATAGTTGGTTATGATAAATGGATAGATTAATGGAAAATTTATATAGGTAGATAGATGGATGGATACATTGATTGCTAAATATATATATTGACGGATAGACGGATGCATAGATGAGTTGATGGACGGAAAGACAGATGACTATATGGATGGATAGAAAGATGAGTTGATGGACGGATACATGGATAGATAGATATATATAATGATAAATGGTTGGTTTAATGGGAAGATAGATTGATGGATTGACAGATATAAGTAGATAGATAGATGGATACATTGATGGACACATTTGTGCTAGGTGAACAGTCGAATCAGGTTAAAGAATATCTTTCGATTTGCTATTGCATCAACCGGGATTCTATCGGGGACCATTAGGATTATAACCATCGAACTCTCTCTATTTAGACGCTACGCCTCCAGTTTGTGTGTGTGTGTGTGTGTGTGTGTATGTGTGTGTGTGTGTGTGTGTTTGTGTGTGTGTTAGTTAGAGAGAAATAGATGTAGTAGATATAAAAGAGGATAAATACATTTATTTGATAGGCGGGGTCCAAGAGCTAATAACTCGATTTTGCAGATACATATAGTAAATATAAGGATAAAACACACACACACACACACACACACACACACACACACACACACACACACACACTAGTTGATAATGGACTGTTTTGTGTTCGTATCCATGTGTACTATTGTCATGACCGACAGACACGTGAAGCTATATGTGTTTATGTGTACCTGTAATTAAACTGACATGTGTACGGTAATTATCTGTATGCGTCCATTTTAAAGGTACATATTAGTGAATGTTTATTTATGTAAATTGATTGACATATGTACGTATGCGCGCATTTAGTGTTACTGTAATTTATATGGTTAACATGTATACGTTTGAATGACATAGTTTCCCATTATTGTCACATTTTTTTTTACTGTTTCGCTGTTCACTCTCACTCTCTGACCCCCGTCGACTAATTGTGCTCACGTGTGTTTGTTAAAGGTACGGTAACCATTGGCTTTTTACCCAATAATTTGCAACTATTTGCAAACAAACATTTCTAAAGAACATCTATGTTTCAGATAAATATTCTTTTTCCTAACATACATGTAAATCACACAGTACCTAACCTCAGTCAGAAACACTTTTCTTACTATCTCTCACAACGGCTTTTGCATATATATCCTATCTTAATAAATTTATAATTTAAATTCATAACTGGCAACCCTCTTCCAGCGCCATAAAGGCCACCAAACATCATTCTTTTCCATTAACCTCTCCCAAATTATCTTTTGCACCAATACACACACTAGGGGGCTTTATAGCTGAGTGGACAGCGCTCTCGACTCGTAATCCTAGGGTCAAAGTTCGATCCCCCGGTGAAGGCGCCAACGAAAATCAGCAGAGTTTCATTCATTCATGATGATCCTCTTACATAGCAGTACATAGGTACTTGGGCATTAGACTCCTGTTACGGGCTGCTTCCTGGGTGTGTGTATGTGGAATTTTTTTTTATTAGCTAGTAAAAATTGATTGATTCACAGTTGAGAGGCGGGCCGAAAGAGCAGAGCTCAACCCTCGCAAGAACAACTAGGTGAACACAACAAGATAAATACTAACTAACCACGATCTCGTATAATCTACTACACACGCTACCACCTCCCCCAGTACCTCCCCACCTCCCCCCACTCCCTAAATCACTCTACCTAAGTCATTAAAAATATAAAACAAATCAATTAATACACAAAAAATACTAACTATAAATAAAGGAACCAAATTTTAAACATACAGCGACTCCAGCGTGGTCTAGTCGGAGGAGAACGTGTTCTCATCTGGATAGATTGCGATCGAGCCTGTCGGAACGGTTGTGTAACTGCAGGGCACAAATATTTGTGTGTGTCCCCTCCTGTAGCTGCCTCTGTTTCAACAGGTTCCCTGGATAGCTGGAATTGGCCTGGCCCTAGGAAAGTGGGGAAGGGGTGAAATCCGTTGGGCCCACGGATGGATACCTTGGATCCATAGACCTAGGGTAGGTCTAATCACCTGGGATTCGAACCCACGGTGGGAATAAGGGAGGAGATTTGGGGGAGGAGGGGACACAAATGGTTCCTGGAACCAAACCTCACATAAATCCGGACACTCACACACACACACACACACCCTTATCCAAACAATCACAGGGACACTCACACACACACATCCATAGACTGTGATAAGGGAGACCATCTGAGGGGACACAGATGGCCTCCTGAACCCACAGATGTAACCGGACACATAATCATCCGGACACTCACAGGGACACCCACACTCACCCGGACACTCACAGTGACACTCACACTGACATACATCCATAGACACAAACTGTGATAAGGGAGACCATCTGAGGGGACACAGATGGCCTCCTGGACCCACAGGTTCCATATCCACAGGCTCAGATCAATATTTAAATATACATATATATTTATATATATAAAATTTTTAAAGAAAATACACACACACACACACACACACACACACACATATATATATATATATATATATATATATATATATATATATATATATATATATATATATATATATATATATATATATATATATATATATACATATATATATATATATATATATATATATATATATATATATATATATATATATATATACATATATATATATATATATATATATATATATATATATATATATATATATATATGTATATATATATATATATATGTATATATAAATATATTAACAATAAGTAAATACATGACGAACTAAAAATCGAATCATAACAATTATTAAATGAATGAAAATATAATAAAAAATAATCAATTGAATAAAAAAAATAAAAAAATGTCAATGACACATAAAGGAATAAAAATATTTTATTCATAATTATTATAATACAATATATATATATATATATATATATATATATATATATATATATATAAATATATATATATATATATATATATATATATATATGTCGTACCTAATAGCCAGAACGCACTTCTCTGCCTACTATGCAAGGCCCGATTTGCCTAATAAGCCAAGTTTTCATGAATTAATTGTTTTTCGACTACCTAACCTACCTAACCAAACCTAACCTAACTTTTTCGGCTACCTAACCTAACCTAACCTAAAAAGATAGGTTAGGTTAGGTTAGGTAGGGTTGGTTAGGTTTGGTCATATATCTACGTTAATTTTAACTCCAATAAAAAAATATTGACCTCATACATAATGAAATGGGTAGCTTTATCATCTCATAAGAAAAAAAATTGAGAAAATATAATAATTCAGGAAAACTTGGCTTATTAGGCAAATCGGGCCTTGCATAGTAGGCTGAGAAGTGAGTTCTGGCTACTAGGTACGACATATATATATACATATATATATATAAATATATATATATTTATATATATATATATATATATAGATTTTTTTTTAAACCTAGAAGGGGTACCACCTCTAGTGCAAGTGTAGGGACCCATAGCCTTGGAGAAGAAAATAAAGAGTACTCAGAGAAGACCTTGTGGATCCTCACTGACCACCTTGATATTTTATTCTCTTCTCTAATATATATATATATATATATATATATATATATATATATATATATATATATATATATATATATATATATATATATATATATATATATAACAATATATGGCTTGGGAACAAGATTGAATGGTCCCCAAGCCAATATGCAATTGAAAACTCCACACTCATGAAGGATTCGAACCCAGACAGTCAGGAGAGCTCTTCGTCCCAAAGAGGGGGGGAACAGGGGGAGTGGTGCAGGTAAAACAGGGATGAAGAGGGGGAACAGGGGGAGTGGTGCAGGTGAAACAGGCATGAGGAGGGGGAACAGGGGGAGAGGTGCAGGTGAAACAGGGATGAAGAGGGGGAAACAGGGGGAGAGGTGCAGGTTAAACTGGGATGAAGAGGGGGAACAGGGGGGGGGTGGTGCAGGTGAAACAGGGATGAAGAGGCGGAACAGAGGGAGAGGTGCAGGTGAAACTGGGATGAAGAGGGGGAACAGGGGGAGTGGTGCAGGTGAAACAGGGATGAAGAGGCGGAACAGGTGGAGAGGTGCAGGTGGAACAGGGATGAAGAGGGGGGAACAGGGGGAGTGGTGCAGGTGAAAAAGGGATGAAGAGTGGGAACAGGGGGAGAGGGTGCAAGTGAAACAGGGATGAAGAGGGGGAACAGGGGGAGTGGTGCAGGTGAAAAAGGGATGAAGAGGGGGAACAGGGGGAGAGGTGCAGGTGAAACTGGGATGAAGAGGGGGGAACAGGGGGAGAGGTGCAGGTGAAACTGGGATGAAGAGGGGGGAACAGGGGGAGTGGTGCAGGTGAAACAGGGATGAAGAGGGGGAACAGGGGGAGAGGTGCAGGTGAAACTGGGATGAAGAGGGGGGAACAGGGGGAGTGGTGCAGGTGAAACAGGGATGAAGAGGGGGAACAAGGGAGTTGTACAGGTGAAAAGGGATGAAGTGGGAGTGAAGGAGGTGCAGGAAGGGGGGCAGAGAGTGTGATGTAGGAGGGAGGGAGGACGATCGGAAGGGATGGCGGCGGGAGGGAAGACTACATGATGGGTAAGAAGGGAAGGTGAGTGAACGAAGGGAAGGACTAGCAACGGGAGGGAGGAAAAACAGAGGGAAGGGCGAGAGTGAGAAGCGGCGGAAGGAATGAGAACGAAGGGATGGGTCTGCGGCGAGAGGGAAGACGATGGGAAGGGCGGGATGGGATAGGGGCGGGAGTGGGAAGGGCAGAAAGATGGAGGATGAGCAGGTTTATGAGAGGGAGGAAAAGGGAAGGAGAAGGTGCTAGAACGAAAGGAGGGAGTTTGGTAGTAAAATAGGAGAGGGAGTGGGGAGGGTGTTGATAGTTGGTTATGATAAATGGATAGATTAATGGAAAATTTATATAGGTAGATAGATGGATGGATACATTGATTGCTAAATATATATATTGACGGATAGACGGATGCATAGATGAGTTGATGGACGGAAAGACAGATGACTATATGGATGGATAGAAAGATGAGTTGATGGACGGATACATGGATAGATAGATATATATAATGATAAATGGTTGGTTTAATGGGAAGATAGATAGATGGATTGACAGATATAAGTAGATAGATAGATGGATACATTGATGGACACATTTGTGCTAGGTGAACAGTCGAATCAGGTTAAAGAATATCTTTCGATTTGCTATTGCATCAACCGGGATTCTATCGGGGACCATTAGGATTATGACCATCGAACTCTCTCTATTTAGACGCTACGCCTCCAGTTTGTGTGTGTGTGTGTGTGTGTGTATGTGTGTGTGTGTGTGTGTGTGTTTGTGTGTGTGTGTTAGTTAGAGAGAAATAGATGTAGTAGATATAAAAGAGGATAAATACATTTATTTGATAGGCGGGGTCCAAGAGCTAATAACTCGATTTTGCAGATACATATAGTAAATATAAGGATAAAACACACACACACACACACACACACACACACACACACACACACACACTAGTTGATAATGGACTGTTTTGTGTTCGTATCCATGTGTACTATTGTCATGACCGACAGACACGTGAAGCTATATGTGTTTATGTGTACCTGTAATTAAACTGACATGTGTACGGTAATTATCTGTATGCGTCCATTTTAAAGGTACATATTAGTGAATGTTTATTTATGTAAATTGATTGACATATGTACGTATGCGCGCATTTAGTGTTACTGTAATTTATATGGTTAACATGTATACGTTTGAATGACATAGTTTCCCATTATTGTCACATTTTTTTTTACTGTTTCGCTGTTCACTCTCACTCTCTGACCCCCGTCGACTAATTGTGCTCACGTGTGTTTGTTAAAGGTACGGTAACCATTGGCTTTTTACCCAATAATTTGCAACTATTTGCAAACAAACATTTCTAAAGAACATCTATGTTTCAGATAAATATTCTTTTTCCTAACATACATGTAAATCACACAGTACCTAACCTCAGTCAGAAACACTTTTCTTACTATCTCTCACAACGGCTTTTGCATATATATCCTATCTTAATAAATTTATAATTTAAATTCATAACTGGCAACCCTCTTCCAGCGCCATAAAGGCCACCAAACATCATTCTTTTCCATTAACCTCTCCCAAATTATCTTTTGCACCAATACACACACTAGGGGGCTTTATAGCTGAGTGGACAGCGCTCTCGACTCGTAATCCTAGGGTCAAAGTTCGATCCCCCGGTGAAGGCGCCAACGAAAATCAGCAGAGTTTCATTCATTCATGATGATCCTCTTACATAGCAGTACATAGGTACTTGGGCATTAGACTCCTGTTACGGGCTGCTTCCTGGGTGTGTGTATGTGGAATTTTTTTTTATTAGCTAGTAAAAATTGATTGATTCACAGTTGAGAGGCGGGCCGAAAGAGCAGAGCTCAACCCTCGCAAGAACAACTAGGTGAACACAACAAGATAAATACTAACTAACCACGATCTCGTATAATCTACTACACACGCTACCACCTCCCCCAGTACCTCCCCACCTCCCCCCACTCCCTAAATCACTCTACCTAAGTCATTAAAAATATAAAACAAATCAATTAATACACAAAAAATACTTACTATAAATAAAGGAACCAAATTTTAAACATACAGCGACTCCAGCGTGGTCTAGTCGGAGGAGAACGTGTTCTCATCTGGATAGATTGCGATCGAGCCTGTCGGAACGGTTGTGTAACTGCAGGGCACAAATATTTGTGTGTGTCCCCTCCTGTAGCTGCCTCTGTTTCAACAGGTTCCCTGGATAGCTGGAATTGGCCTGGCCCTAGGAAAGTGGGGAAGGGGTGAAATCCGTTGGGCCCACGGATGGATACCTTGGATCCATAGACCTAGGGTAGGTCTAATCACCTGGGATTCGAACCCACGGTGGGAATAAGGGAGGAGATTTGGGGGAGGAGGGGACACAAATGGTTCCTGGAACCAAACCTCACATAAATCCGGACACTCACACACACACCCTTATCCAAACAATCACAGGGACACTCACACACACACATCCATAGACTGTGATAAGGGAGACCATCTGAGGGGACACAGATGGCCTCCTGAACCCACAGATGTAACCGGACACATAATCATCCGGACACTCACAGGGACACCCACACTCACCCGGACACTCACAGTGACACTCACACTGACATACATCCATAGACACAAACTGTGATAAGGGAGACCATCTGAGGGGACACAGATGGCCTCCTGGACCCACAGGTTCCATATCCACAGGCTCAGATCAATATTTAAATATACATATATATTTATATATATAAAATTTTTAAAGAAAATACACACACACACACACACACACACACACATATATATATATATATATATATATATATATATATATATATATATATATATATATATATATATATATATATATATATATATATATATACATACATATATATATATATATATATATATATATATATATATATATATATATATATATATATATATATATATATGTATATATATATATATATATATATATATATATATATATATATATATATATATATATATATATATATATATATATATATATATAACAATATATGGCTTGGGAACAAAATTGAATGGTCCCCAAGCCAATATGCAATTGAAAACTCCACACTCATGAAGGATTCGAACCCAGACAGTCAGGAGAGCTCTTCGTCCCAAAGAGGGGGGGAACAGGGGGAGTGGTGCAGGTAAAACAGGGATGAAGAGGGGGAACAGGGGGAGTGGTGCAGGTGAAACAGGCATGAGGAGGGGGAACAGGGGGAGAGGTGCAGGTGAAACAGGGATGAAGAGGGGGAAACAGGGGGAGAGGTGCAGGTTAAACTGGGATGAAGAGGGGGAACAGGGGGGGGGTGGTGCAGGTGAAACAGGGATGAAGAGGCGGAACAGAGGGAGAGGTGCAGGTGAAACTGGGATGAAGAGGGGGAACAGGGGGAGTGGTGCAGGTGAAACAGGGATGAAGAGGCGGAACAGGTGGAGAGGTGCAGGTGGAACAGGGATGAAGAGGGGGGAACAGGGGGAGTGGTGCAGGTGAAAAAGGGATGAAGAGTGGGAACAGGGGGAGAGGGTGCAAGTGAAACAGGGATGAAGAGGGGGAACAGGGGGAGTGGTGCAGGTGAAAAAGGGATGAAGAGGGGGAACAGGGGGAGAGGTGCAGGTGAAACTGGGATGAAGAGGGGGGAACAGGGGGAGAGGTGCAGGTGAAACTGGGATGAAGAGGGGGGAACAGGGGGAGTGGTGCAGGTGAAACAGGGATGAAGAGGGGGAACAGGGGGAGAGGTGCAGGTGAAACTGGGATGAAGAGGGGGGAACAGGGGGAGTGGTGCAGGTGAAACAGGGATGAAGAGGGGGAACAAGGGAGTTGTACAGGTGAAAAGGGATGAAGTGGGAGTGAAGGAGGTGCAGGAAGGGGGGCAGAGAGTGTGATGTAGGAGGGAGGGAGGACGATCGGAAGGGATGGCGGCGGGAGGGAAGACTACATGATGGGTAAGAAGGGAAGGTGAGTGAACGAAGGGAAGGTGAGTGAACGAAGGGAAGGACTAGCAACGGGAGGGAGGAAAAACAGAGGGAAGGGCGAGAGTGAGAAGCGGCGGAAGGAATGAGAACGAAGGGATGGGTCTGCGGCGAGAGGGAAGACGATGGGAAGGGCGGGATGGGATAGGGGCGGGAGTGGGAAGGGCAGAAAGATGGAGGATGAGCAGGTTTATGAGAGGGAGGAAAAGGGAAGGAGAAGGTGCTAGAACGAAAGGAGGGAGTTTGGTAGTAAAATAGGAGAGGGAGTGGGGAGGGTGTTGATAGTTGGTTATGATAAATGGATAGATTAATGGAAAATTTATATAGGTAGATTGATGGATGGATACATTGATTGCTAAATATAGATATTGACGGATAGACGGATGCATAGATGAGTTGATGGACGGAAAGACAGATGACTATATGGATGGATAGAAAGATGAGTTGATGGACGGATACATGGATAGATAGATATATATAATGATAAATGGTTGGTTTAATGGGAAGATAGATTGATGGATTGACAGATATAAGTAGATAGATAGATGGATACATTGATGGACACATTTGTGCTAGGTGAACAGTCGAATCAGGTTAAAGAATATCTTTCGATTTGCTATTGCATCAACCGGGATTCTATCGGGGACCATTAGGATTATGACCATCGAACTCTCTCTATTTAGACGCTACGCCTCCAGTTTGTGTGTGTGTGTGTGTGTGTGTATGTGTGTGTGTGTGTGTGTGTTTGTGTGTGTGTGTTAGTTAGAGAGAAATAGATGTAGTAGATATAAAAGAGGATAAATACATTTATTTGATAGGCGGGGTCCAAGAGCTAATAACTCGATTTTGCAGATACATATAGTAAATATAAGGATAAAACACACACACACACACACACACACACACACACACACACACACACACACTAGTTGATAATGGACTGTTTTGTGTTCGTATCCATGTGTACTATTGTCATGACCGACAGACACGTGAAGCTATATGTGTTTATGTGTACCTGTAATTAAACTGACATGTGTACGGTAATTATCTGTATGCGTCCATTTTAAAGGTACATATTAGTGAATGTTTATTTATGTAAATTGATTGACATATGTACGTATGCGCGCATTTAGTGTTACTGTAATTTATATGGTTAACATGTATACGTTTGAATGACATAGTTTCCCATTATTGTCACATTTTTTTTTACTGTTTCGCTGTTCACTCTCACTCTCTGACCCCCGTCGACTAATTGTGCTCACGTGTGTTTGTTAAAGGTACGGTAACCATTGGCTTTTTACCCAATAATTTGCAACTATTTGCAAACAAACATTTCTAAAGAACATCTATGTTTCAGATAAATATTCTTTTTCCTAACATACATGTAAATCACACAGTACCTAACCTCAGTCAGAAACACTTTTCTTACTATCTCTCACAACGGCTTTTGCATATATATCCTATCTTAATAAATTTATAATTTAAATTCATAACTGGCAACCCTCTTCCAGCGCCATAAAGGCCACCAAACATCATTCTTTTCCATTAACCTCTCCCAAATTATCTTTTGCACCAATACACACACTAGGGGGCTTTATAGCTGAGTGGACAGCGCTCTCGACTCGTAATCCTAGGGTCAAAGTTCGATCCCCCGGTGAAGGCGCCAACGAAAATCAGCAGAGTTTCATTCATTCATGATGATCCTCTTACATAGCAGTACATAGGTACTTGGGCATTAGACTCCTGTTACGGGCTGCTTCCTGGGTGTGTGTATGTGGAATTTTTTTTTATTAGCTAGTAAAAATTGATTGATTCACAGTTGAGAGGCGGGCCGAAAGAGCAGAGCTCAACCCTCGCAAGAACAACTAGGTGAACACAACAAGATAAATACTAACTAACCACGATCTCGTATAATCTACTACACACGCTACCACCTCCCCCAGTACCTCCCCACCTCCCCCCACTCCCTAAATCACTCTACCTAAGTCATTAAAAATATAAAACAAATCAATTAATACACAAAAAATACTTACTATAAATAAAGGAACCAAATTTTAAACATACAGCGACTCCAGCGTGGTCTAGTCGGAGGAGAACGTGTTCTCATCTGGATAGATTGCGATCGAGCCTGTCGGAACGGTTGTGTAACTGCAGGGCACAAATATTTGTGTGTGTCCCCTCCTGTAGCTGCCTCTGTTTCAACAGGTTCCCTGGATAGCTGGAATTGGCCTGGCCCTAGGAAAGTGGGGAAGGGGTGAAATCCGTTGGGCCCACGGATGGATACCTTGGATCCATAGACCTAGGGTAGGTCTAATCACCTGGGATTCGAACCCACGGTGGGAATAAGGGAGGAGATTTGGGGGAGGAGGGGACACAAATGGTTCCTGGAACCAAACCTCACATAAATCCGGACACTCACACACACACACACACACCCTTATCCAAACAATCACAGGGACACTCACACACACACATCCATAGACTGTGATAAGGGAGACCATCTGAGGGGACACAGATGGCCTCCTGAACCCACAGATGTAACCGGACACATAATCATCCGGACACTCACAGGGACACCCACACTCACCCGGACACTCACAGTGACACTCACACTGACATACATCCATAGACACAAACTGTGATAAGGGAGACCATCTGAGGGGACACAGATGGCCTCCTGGACCCACAGGTTCCATATCCACAGGCTCAGATCAATATTTAAATATACATATATATTTATATATATAAAATTTTTAAAGAAAATACACACACACACACACACACACACACATATATATATATATATATATATATATATATATATATATATATATATATATATATATATATATATATATATATATATTATATATATATATATATATATATATATATATATATACATACATATATATATATATATATATATATATATATATATACATACATATATATATATATATATATATATATATATATATATATATATATATATATATATATATATATATATATATATATATATATATGTATATATATATATATATATGTATATATAAATAAATTAACAATAAGTAAATACATGACGAACTAAAAATCGAATCATAACAATTATTAAATGAATGAAAATATAATAAAAAATAATCAATTGAATAAAAAAAATAAAAAAATGTCAATGACACATAAAGGAATAAAAATATTTTATTCATAATTATTATAATACAATATATATATATATATATATATATATATATATATATATATATATATATATATATATATATATATATATATATATATATATATATATATATATATATGTCGTACCTAGTAGCCAGAACTCACTTCTCAGCCTACTATTCAAGGCCCGATTTGCCTAATAAGCCAAGTTTTCCTAAATTAATATATTTACTATAATTTTTTTCTTATGAAATGATAAAGCTACCCTTTTCACTATGTATGAGGTCAATTTTTTTTTATTGGAGTTAAAATTAACGTAGATATATGACCGAACCTAACCAACCCTACCTAACCTAACCTAACCTATATATATAGGTAAGGTTAGGTTAGGTAGCCAAAAAAAGCTAGGTTAGGTTAGGTTAGGTAGGTTAGGTAGACGAAAAAACATTAATTCATGAAAACTTGGCTTATTAGGCAAATCGGGCCTTGCATAGTAGGCTGAGAAGTGAGTTCTGGCTACTAGGTACGACATATATATATATATATATATATAAATATATATATATATATATATATATATATATATATATATATATATATATGTCGTACCTAATAGCCAGAACGCACTTCTCTGCCTACTATGCAAGGCCCGATTTGCCTAATAAGCCAAGTTTTCATGAATTAATTGTTTTTCGACTACCTAACCTACTTAACCAAACCTAACCTAACTTTTTCGGCTACCTAACCTAACCTAACCTAAAAAGATAGGTTAGGTTAGGTTAGGTAGGGTTGGTTAGGTTTGGTCATATATCTACGTTAATTTTAACTCCAATAAAAAAATATTGACCTCATACATAATGAAATGGGTAGCTTTATCATCTCATAAGAAAAAAAATTGAGAAAATATAATAATTCAGGAAAACTTGGCTTATTAGGCAAATCGGGCCTTGCATAGTAGGCTGAGAAGTGAGTTCTAGCTACTAGGTACGACATATATATATACATATATATATAAATATATATATATTTATATATATATATATATAGATTTTTTTTAAACCTAGAAGGGGTACCACCTCTAGTGCAAGTGTAGGGACCCATAGCCTTGGAGAAGAAAATAAAGAGTACTCAGAGAAGACCTTGTGGATCCTCACTGACCACCTTGATATTTTCTTCTCTTCTCTAATATATATATATATATATATATATATATATATATATATATATATATATATATATATATATATATATATATATATATAACAATATATGGCTTGGGAACAAGATTGAATGGTCCCCAAGCCAATATGCAATTGAAAACTCCACACTCATGAAGGATTCGAACCCAGACAGTCAGGAGAGCTCTTCGTCCCAAAGAGGGGGGGAACAGGGGGAGTGGTGCAGGTAAAACAGGGATGAAGAGGGGGAACAGGGGGAGTGGTGCAGGTGAAACAGGCATGAGGAGGGGGAACAGGGGGAGAGGTGCAGGTGAAACAGGGATGAAGAGGGGGAAACAGGGGGAGAGGTGCAGGTTAAACTGGGATGAAGAGGGGGAACAGGGGGGGGTGGTGCAGGTGAAACAGGGATGAAGAGGCGGAACAGGGGGAGAGGTGCAGGTGAAACTGGGATGAAGAGGGGGAACAGGGGGAGTGGTGCAGGTGAAACAGGGATGAAGAGGCGGAACAGGTGGAGAGGTGCAGGTGGAACAGGGATGAAGAGGGGGGAACAGGGGGAGTGGTGCAGGTGAAAAAGGGATGAAGAGTGGGAACAGGGGGAGAGGGTGCAAGTGAAACAGGGATGAAGAGGGGGAACAGGGGGAGTGGTGCAGGTGAAAAAGGGATGAAGAGGGGGAACAGGGGGAGAGGTGCAGGTGAAACTGGGATGAAGAGGGGGGAACAGGGGGAGTGGTGCAGGTGAAACAGGGATGAAGAGGGGGAACAAGGGAGTTGTACAGGTGAAAAAGGATGAAGTGGGAGTGAAGGAGGTGCAGGAAGGGGGGCAGAGAGTGTGATGTAGGAGGGAGGGAGGACGATGGGAAGGGATGGCGGCGGGAGGGAAGACTACATGATGGGTAAGAAGGGAAGGTGAGTGAACGAAGGGAAGGACTAGCAACGGGAGGGAGGAAAAACAGAGGGAAGGGCGAGAGTGAGAAGCGTCGGAAGGAATGAGAACGAAGGGATGGGTCTGCGGCGAGAGGGAAGACGATGGGAAGGGCGGGATGGGATAGGGGCGGGAGTGGGAAGGGCAGAAAGATGGAGGATGAGCAGGTTTATGAGAGGGAGGAAAAGGGAAGGAGAAGGTGCTAGAACGAAAGGAGGGAGTTTGGTAGTAAAATAGGAGAGGGAGTGGGGAGGGTGTTGATAGTTGGTTATGATAAATGGATAGATTAATGGAAAATTTATATAGGTAGATAGATGGATGGATACATTGATTGCTAAATATATATATTGACGGATAGACGGATGCATAGATGAGTTGATGGACGGAAAGACAGATGACTATATGGATGGATAGAAAGATGAGTTGATGGACGGATACATGGATAGATAGATATATATAATGATAAATGGTTGGTTTAATGGGAAGATAGATTGATGGATTGACAGATATAAGTAGATAGATAGATGGATACATTGATGGACACATTTGTGCTAGGTGAACAGTCGAATCAGGTTAAAGAATATCTTTCGATTTGCTATTGCATCAACCGGGATTCTATCGGGGACCATTAGGATTATGACCTTCGAACTCTCTCTATTTAGACGCTACGCCTCCAGTTTGTGTGTGTGTGTGTGTGTGTGTGTATGTGTGTGTGTGTGTGTTTGTGTGTGTGTTAGTTACAGAGAAATATATGTAGTAGATATAAAAGAGGATAAATACATTTATTTGATAGGCGGGGTCCAAGAGCTAATAACTCGATTTTGCAGATACATATAGTAAATATAAGGATAAAACACACACACACACACACACACACACACACACACACACACTAGTTGATAATGGACTGTTTTGTGTTCGTATCCATGTGTACTATTGTCATGACCGACAGACACGTGAAGCTATATGTGTTTATGTGTACCTGTAATTAAACTGACATGTGTACGGTAATTATCTGTATGCGTCCATTTTAAAGGTACATATTAGTGAATGTTTATTTATGTAAATTGATTGACATATGTACGTATGCGCGCATTTAGTGTTACTGTAATTTATATGGTTAACATGTATACGTTTGAATGACATAGTTTCCCATTATTGTCACATTTTTTGTTACTGTTTCGCTGTTCACTCTCACTCTCTGACCCCCGTCGACTAATTGTGCTCACGTGTGTTTGTTAAAGGTACGGTAACCATTGGCTTTTTACCCAATAATTTGCAACTATTTGCAAACAAACATTTCTAAAGAACATCTATGTTTCAGATAAATATTCTTTTTCCTAACATACATGTAAATCACACAGTACCTAACCTCAGTCAGAAACACTTTTCTTACTATCTCTCACAACGGCTTTTGCATATATATCCTATCTTAATAAATTTATAATTTAAATTCATAACTGGCAACCCTCTTCCAGCGCCATAAAGGCCATCAAACATCATTCTTTTCCATTAACCTCTCCCAAATTATCTTTTGCACCAATACACACACTAGGGGGCTTTATAGCTGAGTGGACAGCGCTCTCGACTCGTAATCCTAGGGTCAAAGTTCGATCCCCCGGTGAAGGCGCCAACGAAAATCAGCAGAGTTTCATTCATTCATGATGATCCTCTTACCTAGCAGTACATAGGTACTTGGGCATTAGACTCATGTTACGGGCTGCTTCCTGGATGTGTGTATGTGGAATTTTTTTTTTATTAGCTAGTAAAAATTGATTGATTCACAGTTGAGAGGCGGGCCGAAAGAGCAGAGCTCAACCCTCGCAAGAACAACTAGGTGAACACAACAAGATAAATACTAACTAACCACGATCTCGTATAATCTACTACACACGCTACCACCTCCCCCAGTACCTCCCCACCTCCCCCCACTCCCTAAATCACTCTACCTAAGTCATTAAAAATATAAAACAAATCAATTAATACACAAAAAATACTAACTATAAATAAAGGAACCAAATTTTAAACATACAGCGACTCCAGCGTGGTCTAGTCGGAGGAGAACGTGTTCTCATCTGGATAGATTGCGATCGAGCCTGTCGGAACGGTTGTGTAACTGCAGGGCACAAATATTTGTGTGTGTCCCCTCCTGTAGCTGCCTCTGTTTCAACAGGTTCCCTGGATAGCTGGAATTGGCCTGGCCCTAGGAAAGTGGGGAAGGGGTGAAATCCGTTGGGCCCACGGATGGATACCTTGGATCCATAGACCTAGGGTAGGTCTAATCACCTGGGATTCGAACCCACGGTGGGAATAAGGGAGGAGATTTGGGGGAGGAGGGGACACAAATGGTTCCTGGAACCAAACCTCACATAAATCCGGACACTCACACACACACACACACACCCTTATCCAAACATTCACAGGGACACTCACACACACACATCCATAGACTGTGATAAGGGAGACCATCTGAGGGGACACAGATGGCCTCCTGAACCCACAGATGTAACCGGACACATAATCATCCGGACACTCACAGGGACACCCACACTCACCCGGACACTCACAGTGACACTCACACTGACACACATCCATAGACACAAACTGTGATAAGGGAGACCATCTGAGGGGACACAGATGGCCTCCTGGACCCACAGGTTCCATATCCACAGGCTCAGATCAATATTTAAATATACATATATATTTATATATATAAATTTTTTAAAGAAAATACACACACACACACACACACACACACACATATATATATATATATATATATATATATATATATATATATATATATATATATATATATATATATATATATATATATATATATACATATATATATATACATACATATATATATATATATATATATATATATATATATATATATATATATATATATATATATATATATATATATATATATATATGTATATATATATATATATATATATATATATATATATATATATATATGTATATATATATATGTATATATAAATATATAAACAATAAGTAAATACATGACGACCTAAAAATCGAATCATAACAATTATTAAATGAATGAAAATATAATAAAAAATAATAAATTGAATAAAAAAAATAAAAAAATGTCAATGACACATAAAGGAATAAAAATATTTTATTCATAATTATTATAATACAATATATATATATATATATATATATATATATATATATATATATATATATATATATATATATATATATATATATATATATATTGTGACGATAATCTCCTTCAAGAGATTGAGCCTGCTCTTCCCTCCATAATTACGTCGTTGAAATTATATAAAACGACTATGGAAGACATGTCCAACAACGACAACAACACCAGCAAGGCTTGCCAGAGCGCAAAACGTTGCAGCCAGAGACACCTGTTCAGACTCAAACCGCCAAACTACCTGTTGATCGCTACCGGCTCCGCTGATTGGTCGCCGGTCTGGCTGCATCTGCACTCGCCCCCCCCATACTACTTGATGTCTGGGGTCACCACGACCTCAGACCTCAGAATATTCTGTGCTTCCGCGGTTACCACTCCTCCCGGCTAGACGTTAGCGTATACTGAGAGAGGTGGTAGCTTAAAGCCAATATTCCAGCACCTTACCTTTATTTTTGTATTGCACTTCTTGTTATTTTGTCTTAACGTAACTTTTCATTGTGTCATTTAATTATTCTTATTATTTTGATTGATTGATTTTATTATACAAATTTGTTTGTCCATTTTTTCATGTTTTGATTTATTTAACGTAATTAAAATTTCATTGTTAAAGTTTACTTGTGTTTTGTGTGTCTTCTCCTTACCTTACCACAGACGAAGTTCCAGTTTTTCTATTTTTTTTTTATAACTATGTGACGAGGCCATACCCCTAGCCTTAAACAGCCGAGCACCAACGCGTTACCGTCACAAGTTATATGGGGGCCTGTCCTAGGAGCTTCACTCAGGTACTGGTGCCAAGTGGTAATTTATGGTAAGCGTATTTAACTTTGTTAACGTAGCTTTACTCTTTTTCATATTCAATTTCATTTTTTATAAGGTGCGGTGTATTGTGCATTACGATAGTAACATATGGTGAAGGTGAGACAACTTTGGATTACGTGGTGACTGTAGGCCTCAGTCATACTCTTAATTGGTCATCTCTCCCTCCTTGTTATTACTCGTGTTTACCATCTTTGTCCCTTGAATATTTCTCATTCTGACAGATCATCATATTGGTACCCTGGTACTGTGGTCTGCCCCGGGTCAAGAGTACCCAATCTTCTGCAATCTGACTGTAGGAGGACAAAGAGGGCCATAGTTCCTCTAGCTCGAACTTTAGTTGCTGAATTGGGACCTCAGCAGCAGTTCTCGTCACCAGTTGACACCTCGCACCCCTACACGTCAGTCAGAGATGATGATACATACAACGGTAGGGAATTAGCTTACTTTTCAGAGCACAAAAGTTCGCTAATTCTGTAAGTATCATATTAAATTCAGTAGGAAAAACTTGCTTTATGTCCTATAGAGACTCGGCAAGGTATGCCTACATCCTTGGACTACCAATTTTACTTTTGAAGCATTTAACTGTTTCATTTGTTTTCGAAACTCTGTTTCATTTATTAGTAGGATTTTCTTGCCCTTATCCTCTTACATGAGTACCGGGTACAAGATTTCCTGCGCCCTTGATTTAATTTAATCATTTAACATCTTTTACTTAACTTTAATTGTTAAAGATCTCACAGGATAGGTATCAGTTGCCACGTTGTCCTGTTTCTGACATTCACTATTGAATATTCGTGTACCTTTATTTGCTAATTTCACCATGTTTCGTCTCCAAGCTTTCCGTACAAATCCAGCAGGTGAAATAGGGACTTTAAGTCGTGCCAAGAAGACTGAATTACAAACTCTTGCACATGAGTATCAACTAGAAGTTCCCTACCAAGCCAACAAAAATGACCTACACAACCTGTTGCTGGATTACTATTTAGAGCAAGGTAAGATAGACTCTGAAACTCATGAAACTTACTATATTGCAGAGAAAACTGACTTGGCAACGATGAAACTTAAACTAGAGCTGGCCAAGATTGAACGTGAGCAGCAAAGGGAAGCAGCTGCCATAAGAAGGGAAGAACAAGAACGCGAAGCTGCCTTGAGGAGAGAAGAACAAGAACGAGAAATCACCCTCAGAGAACGCGAGGCCGCCTTGAGGAGAGAAGAACACGAACGTGGACTCGCCCTCCACGAACGTGAGGTCGCCTTGCTCCATGAACGTGAGAGAGTACAGCTTGAAACAAAACAACGCGAGTTGGAGATGCAACGCGAACATGACAAGCAACAAGCGACTCTAGCTCTAGAGTGTCGTCAACGCGAAATCGCCTTGGAAACTTCACACTTCACTCAACGCCAGCAAGCTACTGCCAATCTTCCCGTCAGTTTTAATATATCACATGCAAGTAAGTTAATGCCATCCTTTGTAGAAGCAGAAGTTGATGTGTTTTTCACCACCTTTGAAACTCTTGCTAATCAACTCAGTTGGCCTGTCGACCAATGGGCCACACTTCTCAGAGTCCATCTTACAGGTAGAGCTGCAGTCACACTCAGTACTTTGGCGTCTGAGAATGACTACCACATTCTGAAACAAGCAGTGTTGGACGCCTACCTACTTTCCACCGAAAGTTATAGAAGGAAATTCCGTGACCACCTGAAGGCAAGTACCACTACCTTCCTTGAGTTTGCTAACACGAAACGGAGGTATTTCATGAAATGGCTGGAAGCAGCACATGTCTCTACTTTTACAGAACTCGTCAACCTGATGCTTGTTGAAGAATTCTTGAGACGTGTGCCGCCTCCTGTCCGCCTCTACTTAGCAGATAAAGAAGAAACCGACTACCTGAAGTGTGCTAAGTCGGCTGACACTTACAGCCTCATCCACCGGCTGACACCTGAACCATCCTCCAGTAAGAAGTCGTGGTACAATTACGAGAAGGTGAGCCCCGATCAAGCTGGTTCACAACTGTATTGCAAGTATTGTAGACTCTATGGACATACCATAGACAAGTGTGGTAAGTCTCAATACAAGGGAATCACTGACCAACAAAAACCCAAACCAACTCCTCCTAAGTCCGGTAAGCCTGTGATGAATGTTGGTGTTGATGTTAATGATCTTTCTCTTTTCAGTAACCACCTGTATACTGGAACTGTCTCTGCCAACGGTTCAAATCCGGAGGGACGTTTCAAATTGAAGATCTTGAGGGACACAGCGGCTCTACAATCGATCATCTTGAAGTCGGCTGTGCCCAACATCGTCTACACCGGAGAAACCGTCTTCATCACTGACCTCACTGCTACCACTCCATACCCTCTCGCCAGAGTCCACCTGGATTGTCCCTACGTGAACGGGGAAGTCCAAGTCGCCGTCAGGGAAAAGCCTTTTCCCATGCCTGGAGTGCAACTTCTCCTAGGCAACGACTTGGCAGAAGACCTGCAACCGACCAACCTGATCGTCATGGACAAACCCCAGGTGTGTAACTCTGTGCCAATAAACCCTATTCTAGAGTATGTTCCAGCAGAGGTTCAAGAGAGTGATGAAGTTTCTCCTCCGGTTCTCGTGACCACCCGTGCACAAGCCGCACGTCCACAGCCAGCTGACTCTACTGCTACCGCTGTCCCTCAAGACCCTCAGAAACTACCCCCGCATCTGACCAAGTTGGAGTTCCGTAAGTTGCAGAGGGAAGATCTTACTTTAACACCATTGTTTTTCCAGGCTGAGACTCAACCCGACAGTATTCCTGGGTTCTTCCTAGAGAACGACTTGCTCTACCGCAGATATAGACCCAGTAAACTGAAGGAGGAGGACGATTGGGCCAACATCGAACAACTTGTGATTCCCACCAGCCTGCGGCCCACTATTCTACACCTGGCCCACGGAGCATTCTCCCACTACGGCTTCAACAAGACTTACCATGGGATTCGTCAAGACTACTACTGGCCAGGTATGGTAAATAACGTCAAACAGTACGTAAAACAGTGTCATACATGTCAGATGGCAGGCAAACCGAACGTCTCCATTCCCAGAGCACCACTGATTCCCATACAGGTGCCTGCGGAACCTTTCCACAGACTCATAATAGACTGTGTTGGTCCTTTACCTCGGACCAGTTCAGGTAACGCCTACATCCTAACCATCCTGTGTCCTACCACCAGATTTCCCATAGCAGTTCCAGTGAAGAACATCACGGCTGCTACGGTTATAAAACATCTATTGAAGATCTTTACTCAATACGGATTTCCCAGGGAGATTCAAAGTGACTGTGGTACCAACTTCACCAGTGATCTCTTCAAAAGGACACTGGAGGAGTTCAACATCAAACAGGTATTGTCCAGCCCCTATCATCCTGCTTCACAGGGTTCTCTTGAACGTAGTCATCAGACCATCAAAGCACTCTTGAAAAAGTTTTGTAGTGAAACCTCGAAGGATTGGGATAAGCAGATTGACCTTATAATGTGTATTTTCAGAAGTCTCCCCAATGAGTCCCTAGGAGTATCTCCTTATGAGATGCTCTACGGCCGTAAGTGCCGTACTCCCCTTAAGGCTTTCAAAGACTCTCTCAGAGATGCCACCTTCAGTGAGCATCAGAATGTGCCCCAGTTTCTTCAAAACCTTCAACACATTCTAGAGAGAGTCCACCGCTTTGCCCATGATAATCTATTGAAAGCCCAGGTGAGAATGAAGACTCATTACGACCAGACCAGCAAAGTAAGAAAATTCAAGCCGGGAGACTTCGTCCTTGCATATTTCCCTATCCCAGGTTCACCTTTACAAAACAGATTTTCAGGACCCTACTGCGTCAAAGAGTGCAGAAGCAACAACAACTACGTCATAGAGACTCCAGATAGGCGGCGGAAGACCCAGCTGTGCCACGTCAACCTCCTGAAGCAATATAATGGTACTCCTCCCACTGTCCTGACTAATTGTTCTACCTTCACAGAACCCTACATCCACAGTGAGACCTTCCCAGCTTCTCCTCCCGAAAGCACTGACAAGGAGTCAGCGCTTTCTAATTCCAAAATCCTTAATGATCTTCCCAAATGCTTTCAGGATAATAATCGTGCTCCTTTGCCCTCTTCTAATTCCACTCTCACCTCGTCAGATAAGCCCTTCATCCTCCATGTCGACGCCAGGGGTACCGACGTTGGTGGTGTCGTGATGCAGCAACGAGGCGAGAAGAATACACCTGTCAGCAACTACTGCTACAAGGAACGACGGAACAATTGGCAAGGAGCTACTCTTCCTCATCCTGAAGCTTCAGCACTTCACTCCACACCTGAAAAGTGCTCGGTCCACCATCAATACGGACCACACCACCCTACATCTCCTGCAGCACGCCCACTTCTCATCTCAACGTCTTCTACTATGGGCTTGCTAACTGCAGAAATTCAACCTGGAGACACGCTATACCAAGAGTCTGACAACATCTTAGCCCATGATCTCTCCAGAGTTTATGAAGTAGAAGCAACTCCATCTAATACTCCACCATATAACGACGTACTTCTTCCAGAACCGCAGGCTTCGGGGGAGAGTTGTGACGATAATCTCCTTCAAGAGATTGAGCCTGCTCTTCCCTCCATAATTACGTCGTTGAAATTATATAAAACGACTATGGAAGACATGTCCAACAACGACAACAACACCAGCAAGGCTTGCCAGAGCGCAAAACGTTGCAGCCAGAGACACCTGTTCGGACTCAAACCGCCAAACTACCTGTTGATCGCTACCGGCTCCGCTGATTGGTCGCCGGTCTGGCTGCATCTGCACTCGCCCCCCCCATACTACTTGATGTCTGGGGTCGCCACGACCTCAGACCTCAGAATATTCTGTGCTTCCGCGGTTACCACTCCTCCCGGCTAGACGTTAGCGTATACTGAGAGAGGTGGTAGCTTAAAGCCAATATTCCAGCACCTTACCTTTATTTTTGTATTGCACTTCTTGTTATTTTGTCTTAACGTAACTTTTCATTGTGTCATTTAATTATTCTTATTATTTTGATTGATTGATTTTATTATACAAATTTGTTTGTCCATTTTTTCATGTTTTGATTTATTTAACGTAATTAAAATTTCATTGTTAAAGTTTACTTGTGTTTTGTGTGTCTTCTCCTTACCTTACCACAGACGAAGTTCCAGTTTTTCTATTTTTTTTTATAACTATGTGACGAGGCCATACCCCTAGCCTTAAACAGCCGAACACCAACGCGTTACCGTCACAATATATATATATATATATATATATATATATATATATATATATATATATATATATAAATATATATATATATTTATATATATATAGATTTTTTTTTAAACCTAGAAGGGGTACCACCTCTAGTGCAAGTGTAGGGACCCATAGCCTTGGAGAAGAAAATAAAGAGTACTCAGAGAAGACCTTGTGGATCCTCACTGACCACCTTGATATTTTCTTCTCTTCTCATATATATATATATATATATATATATATATATATATATATATATATATATATATATATAAATATATATATATATATATATATATATATATATATATATATATATATATATATATATATATATATATATATATAACAATATATGGCTTGGGAACAAGATTGAATGGTCCCCAAGCCAATATGCAATTGAAAACTCCACACTCATGAATGATTCGAACCCAGACAGTCAGGAGAGCTCTTCGTCCCAAAGAGGGGGGAAACAGGGGGAGTGGTGCAGGTAAAACAGGGATGAAGAGGGTGAACAGGGGGAGTGTTGCAGGTGAAACAGGCATGAGGGGGGGGAACAGGGGGAGAGGTGCAGGTGAAACAGGGATGAAGAGGGGGAACAGGGGGAGAGGTGCAGGTTAAACTGGGATGAAGAGGGGGAACAGGGGGAGTGGTGCAGGTGAAACAGGGATGAAGAGGCGGAACAGGTGGAGAGGTGCAGGTGGAACAGGGATGAAGAGGGGGGAACAGGGGGAGTGGTGCAGGTGAAAAAGGGATGAAGAGTGGGAACAGGGGGAGAGGGTGCAAGTGAAACAGGGATGAAGAGGGGGAACAGGGGGAGTGGTGCAGGTGAAAAAGGGATGAAGAGGGGGAACAGGGGGAGAGGTGCAGGTGAAACTGGGATGAAGAGGGGGGAACAGGGGGAGAGGTGCAGGTGAAACTGGGATGAAGAGGGGGAACAGGGGGAGTGGTGCAGGTGAAACAGGGATGAAGAGGGGGAACAGGGGGAGAGGTGCAGGTGAAACTGGGATGAAGAGGGGGGAACAGGGGGAGAGGTGCAGGTGAAACTGGGATGAAGAGGGGGGAACAGGGGGAGTGGTGCAGGTGAAACAGGGATGAAGAGGGGGAACAGGGGGAGAGGTGCAGGTGAAACTGGGATGAAGAGGGGGGAACAGGGGGAGTGGTGCAGGTGAAACAGGGATGAAGAGGGGGAACAAGGGAGTTGTACAGGTGAAAAAGGGATGAAGTGGGAGTGAAGGAGGTGCAGGAAGGGGGGCAGAGAGTGTGATGTAGGAGGGAGGGAGGACGATGGGAAGGGATGGCGGCGGGAGGGAAGACTACATGATGGGTAAGAAGGGAAGGTGAGTGAACGAAGGGAAGGACTAGCAACGGGAGGGAGGAAAAACAGAGGGAAGGGCGAGAGTGAGAAGCGGCTGAAGGAATGAGAACGAAGGGATGGATCTGCGGCGAGAGGGAAGACGATGGGAAGGGCGGGATGGGATAGGGGCGGGAGTGGGAAGGGCAGAAAGATGGAGGATGAGCAGGTTTATGAGAGGGAGGAAAAGGGAAGGAGAAGGTGCTAGAACGAAAGGAGGGAGTTTGGTAGTAAAATAGGAGAGGGAGTGGGGAGGGTGTTGATAGTTGGTTATGATAAATGGATAGATTAATGGAAAATTTATATAGGTAGATAGATGGATGGATACATTGATTGCTAAATATATATATTGACGGATAGACGGATGCATAGATGAGTTGATGGACGGAAAGACAGATGACTATATGGATGGATAGAAAGATGAGTTGATGGACGGATACATGGATAGATAGATATATATATAATGATAAATGGTTGGTTTAAGGGGAAGATAGATTGATGGATTGACAGATATAAGTAGATAGATAGATGGATACATTGATGGACACATTTGTGCTAGGTGAACAGTCGAATCAGGTTAAAGAATATCTTTCGATTTGCTATTGCATCAACCGGGATTCTATCGGGGACCATTAGGATTATAACCATCGAACTCTCTCTATTTAGACGCTACGCCTCCAGTTTGTGTGTGTGTGTGTGTGTGTGTGTATGTGTGTGTGTGTGTGTGTGTTTGTGTGTGTGTTAGTTAGAGAGAAATAGATGTAGTAGATATAAAAGTGGATAAATACATTTATTTGATAGGCGGGGTCCAAGAGCTAATAACTCGATTTTGCAGATACATATAGTAAATATTAGGATAAAACACACACACACACACACACACACACACACACACACACACACTAGTTGATAATGGACTGTTTTGTGTTCGTATCCATGTGTACTATTGTCATGACCGACAGACACGTGAAGCTATATGTGTTTATGTGTACCTGTAATTAAACTGACATGTGTACGGTAATTATCTGTATGCGTCCATTTTAAAGGTACATATTAGCGAATGTTTATTTATGTAAATTGATTGACATATGTACGTATGCGCGCATTTAGTGTTACTGTAATTTATATGGTTAACATGTATACGTTTGAATGACATAGTTTCCCATTATTGTCACATTTTTTGTTACTGTTTCGCTGTTCACTCTCACTCTCTGACCCCCGTCGACTAATTGTGCTCACGTGTGTTTGTTAAAGGTACGGTAACCATTGGCTTTTTACCCAATAATTTGCAACTATTTGCAAACAAACATTTCTAAAGAACATCTATGTTTCAGATAAATATTCTTTTTCCTAACATACATGTAAATCACACAGTACCTAACCTCAGTCAGAAACACTTTTCTTACTATCTCTCACAACGGCTTTTGCATATATATCCTATCTTAATAAATTTATAATTTAAATTCATAACTGGCAACCCTCTTCCAGCGCCATAATGGCCACCAATCATCATTCTTTTCCATTAACCTCTCCCAAATTATCTTTTGCACCAATACACACACTAGGGGGCTTTATAGCTGAGTGGACAGCGCTCTCGACTCATAATCCTAGGGTCAAAGTTCGATCCCCCGGTGAAGGCGCCAACGAAAATCAGCAGAGTTGCATTCATTCATGATGATCCTCTTAGCTAGCAGTACATAGGTACTTGGGCATTAGACTCCTGTTACGGGCTGCTTCCTGGGTGTGTGTATGTGAATTTTTTTTTTATTAGCTAGTAAAAATTGATTGATTCACAGTTGAGAGGCGGGCCGAAAGAGCAGAGCTCAACCCTCGCAAGAACAACTAGGTGAACACAACAAGATAAATACTAACTAACCACGATCTCGTATAATCTACTACACACGCTACCACCTCCCCCAGTACCTCCCCACCTCCCCCCACTCCCTAAATCACTCTACCTAAGTCATTAAAAATATAAAACAAATCAATTAATACACAAAAAATACTAACTATAAATAAAGGAACCAAATTTTAAACATACAGCGACTCCAGCGTGGTCTAGTCGGAGGAGAACGTGTTCTCATCTGGATAGATTGCGATCGAGCCTGTCGGAACGGTTGTGTAACTGCAGGGACACAAATATTTGTGTGTGTCCCCTCCTGTAGCTGCCTCTGTTTCAACAGGTTCCCTGGATAGCTGGAATTGGCCTGGCCCTAGGAAAGTGGGGAAGGGGTGAAATCCGTTGGGCCCACGGATGGATACCTTGGATCCATAGACCTAGGGTAGGTCTAATCACCTGGGATTCGAACCCACGGTAGGAATAAGGGAGGAGATTTGGGGGAGGAGGGGACACAAATGGTTCCTGGAACCAAACCTCATATAAATCCGGACACTCACACACACACACACACACCCTTATCCAAACATTCACAGGGACACTCACACACACACATCCATAGACTGTGATAAGGGAGACCATCTGAGGGGACACAGATGGCCTCCTGAACCCACAGATGTAACCGGACACATAATCATCCGGACACTCACAGGGACACCCACACTCACCCGGACACTCACAGTGACACTCACACTGACACACATCCATAGACACAAACTGTGATAAGGGAGACCATCTGAGGGGACACAGATGGCCTCCTGGACCCACAGGTTCCATATCCACAGGCTCAGATCAATATTTAAATATACATATATATTTATATATATAAAATTTTTAAAGAAAATACACACACACACACACACACACATATATATATATATATATATATATATATATATATATATATATATATATATATATATATATATATATATATATATATATATATATATACATACATATATACATATATATATATATATATATATATATATATATATATATATATATATATATATATATATGTATATATATATATATGTATATATAAATATATAAACAATAAGTAAATACATGACGAACTAAAAATCGAATCATAACAATTATTAAATGAATGAAAATATAATAAAAAATAATAAATTGAATAAAAAAAATAAAAAAATGTCAATGACACATAAAGGAATAAAAATATTTTATTCATAATTATTATAATACAATATATATATATATATATATATATATATATATATATATATATATATATATATATATATATATAATATATATATATATTATATATATATAGATTTTTTTTTAAACCTAGAAGGGGTACCACCTCTAGTGCAAGTGTAGGGACCCATAGCCTTGGAGAAGAAAATAAAGAGTACTCAGAGAAGACCTTGTGGATCCTCACTGACCACCTTGATATTTTCTTCTCTTCTCATATATATATATATATATATATATATATATATATATATATATATATATATATATATATATATATATATATATATATATATATATAAACAATATATGGCTTGGGAACAAGATTGAATGGTCCCCAAGTTAATATGCAATTGAAAACTCCACACTCATGAAGGATTCGAACCCAGACAGTCAGGAGAGCTCTTCGTCCCAAAGAGGGGGGAAACAGGGGGAGTGGTGCAGGTAAAACAGGGATGAAGAGGGGGAACAGGGGGAGTGTTGCAGGTGAAACAGGCATGAGGACGGGGGAACAGGGGGAGAGATGCATGTGAAACAGGGATGAAGAGGGGAACAGGGGGAGAGGTGCAGGTTAAACTGGGATGAAGAGGGGGAACAGGGGGAGTGATGCAGGTGAAACAGGGATGAAGAGGCGGAACAGGTGGAGAGGTGCAGGTGGAACAGGGATGAAGAGGGGGGAACAGGGGGAGTGGTGCAGGTGAAAAATTGATGAAGAGTGGGAACAGGGGGAGAGGGTGCAAGTGAAACAGGGATGAAGAGGGGGAACAGGGGGAGTGGTGCAGGTGAAAAAGGGATGAAGAGGGGGAACAGGGGGAGAGGTGCAGGTGAAACTGGGATGAAGAGGGGGGAACAGGGGGAGAGGTGCAGGTGAAACTGGGATGAAGAGGGGGGAACAGGGGGAGTGGTGCAGGTGAAACAGGGATGAAGAGGGGGAACAGGGGGAGAGGTGCAGGTAAAACTGGGATGAAGAGGGGGGAACAGGGGGAGTGGTGCAGGTGAAACAGGGATGAAGAGGGGGAACAAGGGAGTTGTACAGGTGAAAAAGGGATGAAGTGGGAGTGAAGGAGGTGCAGGAAGGGGGGCAGAGAGTGTGATGTAGGAGGGAGGGAGGACGATGGGAAGGGATGGCGGCGGGAGGGAAGACTACATGATGGGTAAGAAGGGAAGGTGAGTGAACGAAGGGAAGGACTAGCAACGGGAGGGAGGAAAAACAGAGGGAAGGGCGAGAGTGAGAAGCGGCGGAAGGAATGAGAACGAAGGGATGGATCTGCGGCGAGAGGGAAGACGATGGGAAGGGCGGGATGGGATAGGGGCGGGAGTGGGAAGGGCAGAAAGATGGAGGATGAGCAGGTTTATGAGAGGGAGGAAAAGGGAAGGAGAAGGTGCTAGAACGAAAGGAGGGAGTTTGGTAGTAAAATAGGAGAGGGAGTGGGGAGGGTGTTGATAGTTGGTTATGATAAATGGATAGATTAATGGAAAATTTATATAGGTAGATAGATGGATGGATACATTGATTGCTAAATATATATATTGACGGATAGACGGATGCATAGATGAGTTGATGGACGGAAAGACAGATGACTATATGGATGGATAGAAAGATGAGTTGATGGACGGATACATGGATAGATAGATATATATAATGATAAATGGTTGGTTTAAGGGGAAGATAGATTGATGGATTGACAGATATAAGTAGATAGATAGATGGATACATTGATGGACACATTTGTGCTAGGTGAACAGTCGAATCAGGTTAAAGAATATCTTTCGATTTGCTATTGCATCAACCGGGATTCTATCGGGGACCATTAGGATTATAACCATCGAACTCTCTCTATTTAGACGCTACGCCTCCAGTTTGTGCGTGTGTGTGTGTGTGTGTGTGTATGTGTGTGTGTGTGTGTGTGTGTTTGTGTGTGTGTTAGTTAGAGAGAAATAGATGTAGTAGATATAAAAGTGGATAAATACATTTATTTGATAGGCGGGGTCCAAGAGCTAATAACTCGATTTTGCAGATACATATAGTAAATATAAG